>NW_020175846.1:0-527 GCF_003031525.2 Neophocaena asiaeorientalis asiaeorientalis | reverse complement strand
CCGACAGTGGTGGCCCATCCTTGTAGGCCAGTGACCAACCACCTTGTGCCCAATGTTTTCCCCTATTGTATTTAGGGCATTAACCAGGGATTTTCTGACCATCTGGAGGTTTTTGAGTAGGGAAGGAGGACTAGGGTTAGAATTAAAAGATCTACATTCTCTAGCAGTATGACCTGCCTTTCCACATTTAAAACAAGTCTTTGTTTTCTTTTGATTGTTTTCAGACCCCACTTTAGTTAATGCTGCAGCCACAGCAGCACCCTGTATATAAGTAGGCCCAATGTCTGCACAAAGGCGAATATAGTCCTCCAATGGTCCCCGTTTTCTCCAAGGTCGAATCGCAGCCTGACGTGCATTATTAGCATTCTGAAAAGCAAGCTGCTTAACTACAGTTGTACCAGTGAGTCCGTCCACAATGAGTCTCCCCACCGCCTGTGACAACCTATCTACAGAATCAGCATATGGTTCATCAGGTCCCTGTCTAAATGTTGAAAGATCCTCAGTTTTGTGTGTAGAAGGTCATTTCC
>NW_020175845.1:0-542 GCF_003031525.2 Neophocaena asiaeorientalis asiaeorientalis | reverse complement strand
AAATAAGGAAACACAAGCTTTAAATGATACATTAAAGATGAACTTAATTGATATTTATAGGACATTGCACCCAAAAAAAACAGAATACACAGTTTTCTCAACTGCTTATGGAACATTCTCCAGGATAGATCATATCTTGGGTCACAAATCAAGCCTTGGTAAATTTAAGAAAATTGAAATTGTATCAAGTATCTTTTCTGACCACAATGCTATGAGACTAGATATCAATTACAGGAAAAGTTGTGTAAGAAATACAACCACGTGAAGGCTAAACAATACACTACTTAATAACGAAGTGATCACTGAAGAAATAAAAGAGGAAATAAAAAAATACCTAGAAACAAATGACAATGGAGACATGATGACCCAAAACCTATGGGATGCAGCAAAAGCAGTTCTAAGAGAGAAGTTTATAGCAATACAAGCCTGTCTTAAGAAACAGGAAACATCTCGAATAAACAACCTAACCTTGCACGTAAAGCACTTAGAGAAAGAAGAACACAAAAAATCCCAAAGTTAGCAGAAGGAAAGAAATCATAAAA
>NW_020175844.1:0-422 GCF_003031525.2 Neophocaena asiaeorientalis asiaeorientalis | reverse complement strand
GCAGGCGGACTCTCAACCACTGCGCCACCTGGGAAGCCCACTGCAGGGTTTTTATCGTAAATGGGTGTTGAATTTCGTTGAAAGCTTTCTATGCATCTGTGAAATGACCATATGATTTTTATCGTTCAGGTTGTTAATATGGTGTATCACATTGATTGATTTTTGTATATTGAAGAATCCTTGCATTCCTGGAATAAACCCCACTTGATCATGGTGTATGATCCTCTTAATGTGCTGTTGGATTCTGTTTGCTAGTATTTTGTTGAGGATTTTTGCATCTATGTTCATCAGTGATATTGGCCTGTAGTTTTCTTTCTTTGTGACATTTTTGTCTGGTTTTTGGTATCAGGGTGATGGTGGCCTCGTAGAATGAGCCTGGGCGTGTTCCTCCCTCTGCTATATTTTAGAAGAGTTTGAGAAGG
>NW_020175843.1:0-220 GCF_003031525.2 Neophocaena asiaeorientalis asiaeorientalis | reverse complement strand
ACGCTAGGGCTGCTGCTGCCGCCACCAGGGGGCCTGTGTGCAAGCGCAGGTCACTCTCCACGCCCCTCTTCCGTGGAGCCTGTGCAGCCCGCCACTGCCAGGTTCCCGGGATCCAGGGACAACTTCCCCGGGAGAACGCACGGCGGGCCTCAGGCTGGTGCCTCACGCCGGCCTCTGCTGCAACGTCACACCGCCTCTGACACCGCAGGCCCGCCCCACA
>NW_020175842.1:0-592 GCF_003031525.2 Neophocaena asiaeorientalis asiaeorientalis | reverse complement strand
TCAGACTCTCAGAGAGGAAATCCAGGACTCAAGACAGTGCTGTCAGCAATCCTTCAGAATCTGAACCAACCTGACCAGAATTCAGGCAGACAGGAATATTTTGCATTCCATCAGACACTGAGCCAATTTAGAGGACAGGTGAACACAAAGGTGTCACAATACTTCAGACTCTACAGATGAAGGAATTAAGAAAACAGGAACGTCTTACAATCTCTTAGACTCTCAGTGCAAACCTGACCTAAATTAGGGAACACAGGGATGTCTTTTAGTCCCTCAGAATCACTGAGCTGACCTCCAGGATAGAGATGTCTAGTAATCCCTCTGAATTTTTGAGCTGACTTCAAGTACTCGAGAAAACAGGGTATCATGCAATCCCTCAGACTCTCAGGGCGGAGCTCCAGCACTTGAGAATACAGGAATGCCTTACAATCCCTCAGACTCTCAATGCTGACCTGTAAAGCTCAAGAAGATATGGATGTCTTGTAATCTCTCAATCTCTCTGAGCCAACATGGCTAGTGCTCGGGAAGAGAGGTAGGACTTTTAGTCCCTCAGATTCTCAGAGCTTACTGCCAGAACTCAGAAAGCCAGGGA
>NW_020175841.1:0-305 GCF_003031525.2 Neophocaena asiaeorientalis asiaeorientalis | reverse complement strand
AGACCTGTATGCAGAAAATTATAAGACACTGATGAATGAAAGAACTTACAGATGATACAAATAGATGCAGAGACATACCATGTTCTTGGATTGGAAGAATCAATGTTGTGAAAATGACTCTACTACCCAAAACAATCTACAGATTCACTGAAATCCCTTTCAAAGTACCACTGGTATTTTTCACAGAACTACAACAAAAAATTTCACAATTTGTAAGGAAACACTAAAGACCCCGAAGAGCCAAAGCCATCTTGAGAATGAAACACGGAGCTGGAGGAATCAGGCTCTCTGACTTCAGACTATAC
>NW_020175840.1:0-776 GCF_003031525.2 Neophocaena asiaeorientalis asiaeorientalis | reverse complement strand
ATTTCACGCCCACCCCTAAACCCACCACCAGCGAGGGAATCACTGCGGGGCTCAGCCTGCTTTACTGTTGTTTTACTCCTTGCCTGTGGTGGGCACGCAGGCCCACCTTCCTCGGAGAGGGAGTGGAGCTAGTGAAAAGAAAAGGAGGGGGTGTTCTACAGGAAAAAAGAAAGGCAAGTGGTTTTAAGGCAAAAAAAGAAAAAATATCATTTTACAGTGTAAGAAATGGAAGTTTCGAGAATTAAGTAACTTGTTCAAAGGCATGCAACTTGCAAGCAGCAGAGTTGGGATTCAAAACAGAGCCCATACCCTGACACATTCCAAATCAGGTCAAAGTCACCTGCCCCCTGCAGCCTCCTGCATTCCTGATCTCAGCCCCCAGGCAGTTACTCACTCTGGGGTCAGAGGCTTCTTGCCCCATCAAGGTAACAATGCACAGATGTTATTTGCTCTCCCAGCCTTCTCCAGGGCAGGGACTAGATTTCATCCATCTTTTTATTTCTCTTTAATCCTCACCCTCTAACACCATGCTTAGTTTCCTTTTTTTAAAATTAATTAATTTATTTTTGGCTGCCTTGGGTCTTCGTTGCTGCGTGCGGATTTTGTCTAATCGTGGCGAGCGGGGGCTACTCTTCATTGCGGTGCGCGGGCTTCTCACTGCGGTAGCTTCTCTTGTTGTGGGGCACGGGCCATAGGCACGTGGGCTCAGTAGTTGTGGCACGCAGGGTCCGTAGCTATGACTCGCGGGCTCTAGAATGGAGGCTCAGTAGTTGTGG
>NW_020175839.1:0-353 GCF_003031525.2 Neophocaena asiaeorientalis asiaeorientalis | reverse complement strand
AAAATCCTCAACAAAATACTAGCACACAGAATCCAGCAGCAAATTAAAAGCAAATGATCAAGTGGGGTTTATTCCAGGAATTCAAGGATTCTTAAATATACGCAAATCAATCAACGTGATACAACTTATTAACAAATTGAAGGAGAAAAACCATATGATCATCTCAATAGATCCAGAGAAAGCTTTCGAAAAAATTCAACACCCATTTATGATAAAAACCCTGCAGAAAGTAGGCATACAGGGAACTTTCCTCAAAATAATAAAGGCCATATATAACAAACCCACAGCCAACATGGACCTCAATGGTGAAAGACTGACACCATTTCCACTAAGATCAGGAACAAGACAAGGTT
>NW_020175838.1:164558-294581 GCF_003031525.2 Neophocaena asiaeorientalis asiaeorientalis | reverse complement strand
GACCTAAATAGACATTTCTCCAAAGAAGAAATACAGATGGCAAAGAGGTACATGAAAAAAATGCTCAATATGACTAATTATTAGGGAAATGAAAATCAAAACTATGATGAGATATCACCTAATGTTACCAAGCTCACTCTGCTTGCCACACTACAGGCCAATAAATAGGAGATGAGGTGTTGAGGTGAGGAATATGATGATGAAGGAACAAGATAAAACCCCAGAAAAACAACTAAATGAAGTGGAGATAGGCAAACTTCCAGAAAAAAAATTCAGAATAAAGATAGTGAAGATGATCCAGGACCTTGGAAAAACAATGGAGGCAAAGATCAAGAAGATGCAAGAAATGTTTAACAAAGACCTAGAAGAATTAAAGAACAAACAAACAGATATGAACAATACAATAACTTAAATGAAAACAACACTACAAGGAATTAATAGCAGAATAACTGAGGCAGAAGAACGGATAAGTGACCTGGAAAACAGAATGGTGGAATTCACTGCTGCAGAACAGACTAAAGAAAAAAGAATTAAAAGAAAAGAAGACAGTCTAAGAGACCTCTGGGACAACATTAAACACAACAACATTCACATTATAGCGGTCCAGAAGAAGAGAGAGAGAAAGGACCAGAGAAAATATTTGAAGAGATTATAATCAAAAACTTCCCTAACATGGGAAAGGAAATAGCCACCAAGTCCAGGAAGTGCAGAGAGTCCCATACAGGAAAAACCCAAGTAGAAACATGCTGAGGCACATAGCAATCAAATTGACAAAAATTAAAGACGAAGAAAAATTATTGAAACAACAAGGGAAAAAATAAAAATAACATACAAGGGAACTCCCATAAGGTTAATAGCTGATTTCTCAGAAGAAACTCTACAAGCCAGAAGGGAGTGGCATGATATACTTAAAGTGATGAAAAGGAAGAACCTACAACCAAGATTACTCTACCCGGCAAGGAGCTCATTCAGATTCGATGGAAAAATCAAAAGCTTTACTGACAAGCAAAGGCTAAGAGAATTCAGCACCACCAAACCAACTCTACAACAAATGCTAAAGGAAGTTCTCTAAGTGGGAAACACAAGAGAAGAAAAGGATGTACAAAAACAAACCCAAAACAATTAAGAAAATAGTCATAGGAACAAACATATTGATAATTACTTTAAACATGAATGGATTAAATGCTCCAACCAAAAGACACAGGCTTGCTGAATGGATATGAAAACAATATCTATATATATGATGTCTACAAGAGACCCACTTCAGACCTAGGGACACATGCAGACTGAAAGTGAGGGGATGGAAAATGATATTCCATGCAAATGGAAATCAAAATAAAGCTGGAATAGCTATACTCATATCAGATAAAATAGACTTTAAAATAAAGAATGTTACAAGAGACAAGGAAGGACACTACAGAATGATCAAGAGATCAATCCAAGAAGAAGATATAACGATTATAAATATATATGCACCAAACATAGGAGCACTACAATACATAAGGCAACTGCTAACTGCTATAAAAGAGGAAATCAACAATAACACAATAATAGTGGGGGACTTAAATATCTCATTTACACCAATGGACAGATCATCAAAATGAAAATAAATAAGGAAACAGAAGCTTTAAAGGACACAATAGAACAGATAGATTTAATTGATATTTATAGGACATTCCATCCAAAAATAGCAAATTACACTTTCTTCTCAAGTGTGCATTGAACATTTTCCAGGATAGATTACATCTTGGATCACAAATAAAGGCTCAGTAAATTTAAGAAAATTGAAATTATATCAAGCATCTTTTCTGACAACAATGCCATGAGATTAGAAATGAAATATAGGGAAAAAAACTTAAAAAACACAAACATATGGAGGCTAAACATTATGTTACCAAATAACCAAGAGATCACTGAATAAATCAAAGAGAAAGTCAAAAAATACCTAGAGACAAATGACAATGAAAACACGATGAGCCAAAACCTATGAGATGTAGCAAATCCAGTTTTAAGAGGGAAGTTTATAGCTCTACAAGCCTACTGCAAGAAACAAGAACAATCTCAAGTAAATAATCTAAACTTACACCTAAAGGAACTAGAGGAAGAAGAACAAACAAAACCCAAAGTTAGAAGAAGGAAAGAAATCAAAAAGATCAGAGCAAAAATAAATGAAATAGAAACAAAGAAAACAATAGAAAAGATTAATAAAACTAAAAGCTTTTTCTTTGAGAAGATAAACAAAATTGATAAACCATTATCCAGACTCATGAAGAAAAAGAGGGAGAGGACTCAAATCAATAAAATTAGAAATGAAAAAGGAGAAGTTAAAACAGACACCACATAAATACAAAGCATCCTAAGAGACTACTACAAGCAATTCTATGCCAATAAAATGGACAATCTGGAAGAAATGGACAAATTCTTAGAAAGGTATAACCTTCCAAGACTGAACCAGGAAGAAATAGAAAATATGAATAGACCAATCACAAGTAATGAAATTGACACTGTGATTAAAAATCTTCAAACAAACAGAAGTCCAGGACCAGATGGCTTCACAGGTGAATTCTGTCAAACTTTTAGAGAAGAGCTAACACCTATCCTTCTCAAACTCTTCCGGAAAATTTCAGAGGAAGAAACACTCCCAAACTCATTCTATGAGGCGACCATCACCCTGATACCAAAATCAGGCAAAGATACTACAAAAAAAGAAAATTACACACCAATATCACAGATGAATATAGATGCAAAAATTCTCAACAAAATACTAGCAAACAGAATCCAACAACACATTTAAAGGATCATACACACTGATCAAGTGGGATTTATACCAGGGATGCAAGGATTTTTCAATATATGCAAATCAATCAATGTGATACACCATATTAACAAATTGAAGAATAAAAACCATATGATCATCTTAATAGATGCAGAAAAAACTTGTGACAAAATTCAACACCAAACTATGATAAAAACTCTCCAGAAAGTGGGCATAGAGAGAATCTACCTCAACATATTAAAGGCCATATATGACAAACCCACAGCAAACATCATTCTCAATGGTGAAAAACTGAAAGCGTTTCCTCTAAGATCAAGAATGAGACAAGGATGTCCACTCTCACCACTATCATTCAAAATAGTTTTGGAAGGCCTACCCACAGCAATCAGAGAAGAAAAAGAAACAAAAGAAATACAAATTGGAAAAGAAGAACTAAAGCTGTCACTGTTTGCAGATGACATGATACTATACATAGAGAATCCTAAAGATGCCACCAGAAAACTACTAGAGCTAATCAATGAATTTGGTAAAGTAGCAGCATACAAAAGTAATGCACAGAAATCTCTTGCATTCCTATACACTAATGATGAAAAATCTGAAATGGCCACAACAGTGAGAGGCCCACGTACCGCCAAAAAAAAAAAAAAAAGACCTAATGTAAGACCGGACACTATAAAATTCTTAGAGGAAAACATAGGAAGAACGCTCTTTGACATAAATCACAGCAAGATCTTTTTTGATCCACCTCCTAGAGTAATGGAAATAAAAACAAAAATAAACAAATGGGACCTAATGAAACTTCAAAACTTTTGCACAGCAAAGGAAACCATAAACAAGGTGAAAAGACATCCCTTAGAATGGGAGAAAATATTTGCAAACAAATCAACAGACAAAGGATTAATCTCCAAAATATGTAAACATCTCATGCAGCTCAACATTAAACAAACAACCCAATCAAAAAATTGCCAGAAGATCTAAATAGACATTTCTCCAAAGAAGACATATAGATGGCCAAGAAGCATATGAAAAGCTGCTCAACATCACTAATTATTAGAGAAATGGAAATCAAAACTTTAGTGAGGTATCACCTCACACCAGTTAGAATGGGCATCATCAGAAAATCTACAAACAAAAAATACTGGAGAGGATGTGGAGAAAAGGGAACCCTCTTGCACTGTTGGTGGGAATGTAAATTGATACAGCCACTATGGAGAACAGTATGGAGGTTCCTTAAAAAACTAAAAATAGAATTACCATATGATCCAGCAATCCCACTACTAGGCATACACCCAGAGAAAACCATAATTCAAAAAGGCACATACACCCCAATGTTCATTGCAGCATTATTTTCAATAGCCAGGTCATGGTAGCAACCTAAATGCCCATCGGCAAACAAAGGGGTAAAGAAGTTGTGGTACATATATACAATGGAATATTACTCAGCCATAAAAAGGAACGAAATTGAGTCATTTGTTGAGACTGTCATACAGAGTGAAGTAAGTCAGAAAGAGAAAAACAAATAACGTATATTAACACATGTTTGTGGAACCTAGAAAAATGGTACAGATGAACCGGTTTCCAGGGCAGAAGTTGAGACACAGATGTAGAGAACCAAAGTATGGACACCAAGGGGGGAAAACCGTGGTGGGGTGGGGATGGTGGTGTGCTGAATTGGGTGATTGGGATTAACATGTATACACTGATGTGTATAAAATTGATGAGTAATAAGAACCTGCAGTATAAACAAACAAACAAAAAAACAAAAAACAACTAATCCTAAACTTTCTTAGGGTTATTTGTATAGAAATATGTTAATATAAATGTTTCAGACATTACATGAAATTTCTAAAAATCTTATATGTTTTGGTATAATATAAGTCATAATTCTAGTTATTACGTTAAAATGTATATCTCAGAAATTACTAAATTTCCTTGTCAATTGCATTATTATGAACTTTCATCAACTCTTCAACTATCGTCCTTTTAAGTCTTTTGTCATTTACAGACAGTTCTGGGTGTACTCTGATGCTTTTGCAAAAATGTTCCTATAAAAGGATTTCATCTTCAAGTAATTCATGGAAAAGACTCTGACAAGTACAGGTTTCTGGTAACTGACTATACTGCTGAACTGAATGAATAGGCATTTTCAGAACTCTGATGGAAAACTGATGAATTCATAAAAGTGCTAAGAAAAGATCAAGATAAAAAAATTAATTACATGGGACTGAGTGAACTGATGAGGATGATTATAATTTTTGTGACTTTCTGTTTGAATAAAAAAAAATCTCACAAGATTCAGAGGCAAAAAATATACAAATCAATTTTTACTGCAAAGTAAAGGAGCTGTTACAGTGGAGGATTACTGGACTTAATGTCAATATTATGACATAGTATGAGTGTGTTTTGTGTTTGGTAATTGCAGTCATTGCTGCTTTTGTTGTGGTCATCCATTTACAATGCTTGGTGTCAGTTTATTTATCTCTTGTAAAAATAAAATACAGTGTGTGTGTGTGAAAAAAAAAGAACTTATTTACAAGACAGAAATAGACTCACAGACATAGAAAACCAACTCATTATTACCAAAGGGGAAAGAGAGGGTGAGATAAATTAGGATGTTGGGATTAACACATACATACTACTATATATAGAAGAGATAACCAACATGCACTTAGTGTATAGCACAGGAAACTATACTCAGTATTTTGTTATAACCTATAAAGGAAAAGAATCTGAAAAAAAAATATATATATATGCACATATGTATATATAACTGAATCACTATGCTGTATACCTAAAACTAACATGACATTGTAAATCAACTATACTTCAATAAAAGAAAAGAAGAAAAAAGATTTTTCATTTTTTAAAAAATAAAACTATGTAGGATTTTCTTTTAAAAAGCACTGCTGAAGTTTCATAAATAATCTGTCTATAGATACCTGTAGTCCAGATAGTTTAGCTATTACTATATTTATTTTTAATGTTTATTCATTGGGCAAATACTTAGGAAGCTTTTGTCATGTGTCAAGCACAATTCTGGGTTTGGGTATACATTGGAAAAGAAGGGACATAGTTCTGTTCTTACGGATCTTGTGCATATTTTTGTTGGGACACAGACATTAGACAAGTAAAAACAAATATATGCATTGGTGGAGGTGAAATACAAAAATTTCAAGTGCCAAGAAAGAAATAAGCAGGAAAGAAGTAAGTGGAAATAATAAGATAAGAAGCATGGGGGCTTATTTGATACCCAGTCTAGGCTTCACTGGGGAAACAACACTTATAATGAAGCTGAAGGATGGATGGGGTCATCAATCAGAGATGCTGGTGGAAGAATGCTCCAACACAGAGGGAAAAAAAAGTACAAAGGCCCTAGGGCAGGAACTTGGGTGGTCAAGAGCCAACAAGAAGCCTGAAATGTCTGGAGAATAGTGAACAAAGGAGAGGGTTGCCCAAAATGAGGTTGGAGCCACAGGTATGGGTCAAGTTCAAGGTTGATCTTGTCAGTCATGGTAAAAGAGTTTGAATTTTCTTGTAATTGCAACCTTGTTATAGCAGAGTTAAGCAGGAGAGGCATGTTATCACATTTATATTTTTTAAGAGATCACTCTGTCTGAGTATAGAGGCTGGAATTTAGAAAAATAAGAGAGACATGGAGGAGAGGAATTAGATAGATATTTTCGTTGTTCAGATACTTTAGAATGGACTCCGGTGTTGGCAATGAAATATGTATCTTTTTCACTTTATCCTCATAAAAATTCTTCAAGATATGTTTTACTATCCCCTTTTTACAAGGAAGGCAAATATATACCTAAGACCATGTACTAAAAATTGTCATCACCAGGATTCAGATCAAAACTATGCTGCTCCCCAAGTTACTCAGAAAAAAATGATAATTGCCAAATAAGCCAGATATATTAATTATGTGTTAATTTAAGGTGTGCTTGCCTTGAGTGCAAATGTGATTCCCGAAAAGAGAAGCTCAGTGAAGGTAAAATTCTATATGGAAATCTTCAAATGGAAAGTGACCTCTGAGCTTGTCCTGAGGGTCAAATTTGATTAGAGGACACATTAAAGGCAGCTTTGCCTAAAAGCTGCCATGGAGCTTTTGCCATGGAGCCTGAAAATAAAAAGTGGCAAATGAAGAGTAATTTCTTGAGCAAAAGCTGATTGTTGGGAAGTGGGAAGAGATATGGTTAGGCCAAAAGTGGGCCAGTTTGAGGAGGGCTATAAAAATTAACTGAAGTAGTATGTATATGTCAATCCCATTCTCCCAATTTATCCCTCCCGCACTTCCCCTTTTGGTGACCATAAGTTTGTTTTCTACATTTGTGACTATTTCTATTTTGTAAATAATTTCATTTGTATTTTTTTTTAGATTGCACATATAAACAATCATATATTTGTCTTTCTCTGTCTGACATACTTCACTCAGTATGACAATCTCTAGGTCTGTCCATCTTGCTGCAAATGACATTATTTTGTTCTTTCTTAAAGCTGAGTAATATTCCATTGAACATCTTCTTTATACATTCCTCTGTCAATGGACATTTAGGTCACTTCCATGTCCTGGTTATTGTAAATACTGCTGCAATGAATATTGGGGTGCATGTATATTTTCGAATTATAGTTTTCTCCAGATATATCCCGAGGTGTGGGATTGCTGGATCATATTGTAGCTCTATTTTTAGCTTTTTAAGGAACCTCCATACTGTTTTCCATAGTAGCTGTACCAATTTACATGGCCACCAACAGAGTAGGAGGATCCCCTTTTCTCCTAACTCTCTCTAGCATTTATTGCTTGTAGAATTTTGATGATGGCCATTCTAACCTGTGTGAGGTGATACCTCATTGTAGTTTTGATTCTCATTTCTCTAATAATTACTGATGTTGAGAACATTTTCATGTGCCTCTTGGCCATCTGTATGTCTTCTTTGAAGAAATGTCTATTTAGATCTTCTGCCAATTTTTTGATTGAGCTGTTTGTTTGTTTGTTTGTTATTTGATACTAAGTTGTATAAGCCATTTGTATATTTTAAAGATTAATCCCTTGTTGGTTGTTTTTTGTTTGCAAATATTTTCTCCTATTCTGTGAGTTTTCTTTTCGCTTTTTTTATAGTTTGCTTTGCTATGAAAAAGCTTTTAAGTTTTTTTTTCAACATCTTTATTGAGTATAACTGCTTTACAATGGTGTGTTACATTCTGCTTTATAAAAAGTGAATCAGCTATACATATATATATATCCTTGTATCACCTCCCTCTTGCCTCTTCCTGCCCTCCTCACTATGCCACCCCTCAAGGTGGTCACAAAGCACCGAGCTGATCTCCCTGTGCTATGCGGCTGCTTCCCACTAGCTATTTTACATTTGGTGGTGTACATATGTCCATGCCACTGTCTCACTTCATATCAGATTACCCTTCCCCCTCCTATGTGCTCAAATCCATTCTCTTATGTCTGCATCTTTATCCCTGTCCTGACCCTAGGTTCTTCAGCACCATTTTTTTTTTTTAGATTCCATATAAATGTGTTAGCATATGGTATTTTTCTCTTTCTGACTTACTTCACTCTGTATGACAGACTCTAGGTCTGTCCACCTCACTACAAATAACTCAAATTCTTTTCTTTTTATGGCTGAGAACTATTCCATTGTATATTGACACAAAAGACCCCAAATAGCCAAAACAGTCTTGAGGGAAAAAAACAGAGCTGGAAGAATCAGACTCCCTGACTTCAGACTATACTACAAAGCTACAGTAATCAAGACAATTTGGTACCAGCACAGAAACAGAAACATAGATCAATGGAACAAGATAGAAAGCCCAGAGATAAATCCATGCACCTATTGTCAACTCATCTATGACAAAGGAGGCAAGGATAGACAATGGAGAAAAGACAGTCTCTTCAATAAGTGGTTCTGGGAAAACTCGACAGCTACATGTAAAAGAATGAAATTAGAACACTCCCTAACACCATACAAAAAAATAAACTCAACGTAGATTAAAGACCTAATGTGGGCTTCCCTGGTGGTGCAGTGGTTGAAAGTCCGCCTGCTGATGCAGGGGACATGGGTTCGTGCCCTGGTCCGGGAAGATCCCACGTGCCGCGGAGCGGCTGGGCCCGTGAGCCATGGCCGCTGAGCCTGCGCATCTGGAGCCTGTGCTCCACAACGGGAGAGGCCACAACAGTGAGAGGCCCACGTACCGCCAAAAAAAAAAAAAAAAGACCTAATGTAAGACCGGACACTATAAAATTCTTAGAGGAAAACATAGGAAGAACGCTCTTTGACATAAATCACAGCAAGATCTTTTTTGATCCACCTCCTAGAGTAATGGAAATAAAAACAAAAATAAACAAATGGGACCTAATGAAACTTCAAAACTTTTGCACAGCAAAGGAAACCATAAACAAGGTGAAAAGACATCCCTTAGAATGGGAGAAAATATTTGCAAACAAATCAACAGACAAAGGATTAATCTCCAAAATATGTAAACATCTCATGCAGCTCAACATTAAACAAACAACCCAATCAAAAAATTGCCAGAAGATCTAAATAGACATTTCTCCAAAGAAGACATATAGATGGCCAAGAAGCATATGAAAAGCTGCTCAACATCACTAATTATTAGAGAAATGGAAATCAAAACTTTAGTGAGGTATCACCTCACACCAGTTAGAATGGGCATCATCAGAAAATCTACAAACAAAAAATACTGGAGAGGATGTGGAGAAAAGGGAACCCTCTTGCACTGTTGGTGGGAATGTAAATTGATACAGCCACTATGGAGAACAGTATGGAGGTTCCTTAAAAAACTAAAAATAGAATTACCATATGATCCAGCAATCCCACTACTAGGCATACACCCAGAGAAAACCATAATTCAAAAAGGCACATACACCCCAATGTTCATTGCAGCATTATTTTCAATAGCCAGGTCATGGTAGCAACCTAAATGCCCATCGGCAAACAAAGGGGTAAAGAAGTTGTGGTACATATATACAATGGAATATTACTCAGCCATAAAAAGGAACGAAATTGAGTCATTTGTTGAGACTGTCATACAGAGTGAAGTAAGTCAGAAAGAGAAAAACAAATAACGTATATTAACACATGTTTGTGGAACCTAGAAAAATGGTACAGATGAACCGGTTTCCAGGGCAGAAGTTGAGACACAGATGTAGAGAACCAAAGTATGGACACCAAGGGGGGAAAACCGTGGTGGGGTGGGGATGGTGGTGTGCTGAATTGGGTGATTGGGATTAACATGTATACACTGATGTGTATAAAATTGATGAGTAATAAGAACCTGCAGTATAAACAAACAAACAAAAAAACAAAAAACAACTAATCCTAAACTTTCTTAGGGTTATTTGTATAGAAATATGTTAATATAAATGTTTCAGACATTACATGAAATTTCTAAAAATCTTATATGTTTTGGTATAATATAAGTCATAATTCTAGTTATTACGTTAAAATGTATATCTCAGAAATTACTAAATTTCCTTGTCAATTGCATTATTATGAACTTTCATCAACTCTTCAACTATCGTCCTTTTAAGTCTTTTGTCATTTACAGACAGTTCTGGGTGTACTCTGATGCTTTTGCAAAAATGTTCCTATAAAAGGATTTCATCTTCAAGTAATTCATGGAAAAGACTCTGACAAGTACAGGTTTCTGGTAACTGACTATACTGCTGAACTGAATGAATAGGCATTTTCAGAACTCTGATGGAAAACTGATGAATTCATAAAAGTGCTAAGAAAAGATCAAGATAAAAAAATTAATTACATGGGACTGAGTGAACTGATGAGGATGATTATAATTTTTGTGACTTTCTGTTTGAATAAAAAAAAATCTCACAAGATTCAGAGGCAAAAAATATACAAATCAATTTTTACTGCAAAGTAAAGGAGCTGTTACAGTGGAGGATTACTGGACTTAATGTCAATATTATGACATAGTATGAGTGTGTTTTGTGTTTGGTAATTGCAGTCATTGCTGCTTTTGTTGTGGTCATCCATTTACAATGCTTGGTGTCAGTTTATTTATCTCTTGTAAAAATAAAATACAGTGTGTGTGTGTGAAAAAAAAAGAACTTATTTACAAGACAGAAATAGACTCACAGACATAGAAAACCAACTCATTATTACCAAAGGGGAAAGAGAGGGTGAGATAAATTAGGATGTTGGGATTAACACATACATACTACTATATATAGAAGAGATAACCAACATGCACTTAGTGTATAGCACAGGAAACTATACTCAGTATTTTGTTATAACCTATAAAGGAAAAGAATCTGAAAAAAAAATATATATATATGCACATATGTATATATAACTGAATCACTATGCTGTATACCTAAAACTAACATGACATTGTAAATCAACTATACTTCAATAAAAGAAAAGAAGAAAAAAGATTTTTCATTTTTTAAAAAATAAAACTATGTAGGATTTTCTTTTAAAAAGCACTGCTGAAGTTTCATAAATAATCTGTCTATAGATACCTGTAGTCCAGATAGTTTAGCTATTACTATATTTATTTTTAATGTTTATTCATTGGGCAAATACTTAGGAAGCTTTTGTCATGTGTCAAGCACAATTCTGGGTTTGGGTATACATTGGAAAAGAAGGGACATAGTTCTGTTCTTACGGATCTTGTGCATATTTTTGTTGGGACACAGACATTAGACAAGTAAAAACAAATATATGCATTGGTGGAGGTGAAATACAAAAATTTCAAGTGCCAAGAAAGAAATAAGCAGGAAAGAAGTAAGTGGAAATAATAAGATAAGAAGCATGGGGGCTTATTTGATACCCAGTCTAGGCTTCACTGGGGAAACAACACTTATAATGAAGCTGAAGGATGGATGGGGTCATCAATCAGAGATGCTGGTGGAAGAATGCTCCAACACAGAGGGAAAAAAAAGTACAAAGGCCCTAGGGCAGGAACTTGGGTGGTCAAGAGCCAACAAGAAGCCTGAAATGTCTGGAGAATAGTGAACAAAGGAGAGGGTTGCCCAAAATGAGGTTGGAGCCACAGGTATGGGTCAAGTTCAAGGTTGATCTTGTCAGTCATGGTAAAAGAGTTTGAATTTTCTTGTAATTGCAACCTTGTTATAGCAGAGTTAAGCAGGAGAGGCATGTTATCACATTTATATTTTTTAAGAGATCACTCTGTCTGAGTATAGAGGCTGGAATTTAGAAAAATAAGAGAGACATGGAGGAGAGGAATTAGATAGATATTTTCGTTGTTCAGATACTTTAGAATGGACTCCGGTGTTGGCAATGAAATATGTATCTTTTTCACTTTATCCTCATAAAAATTCTTCAAGATATGTTTTACTATCCCCTTTTTACAAGGAAGGCAAATATATACCTAAGACCATGTACTAAAAATTGTCATCACCAGGATTCAGATCAAAACTATGCTGCTCCCCAAGTTACTCAGAAAAAAATGATAATTGCCAAATAAGCCAGATATATTAATTATGTGTTAATTTAAGGTGTGCTTGCCTTGAGTGCAAATGTGATTCCCGAAAAGAGAAGCTCAGTGAAGGTAAAATTCTATATGGAAATCTTCAAATGGAAAGTGACCTCTGAGCTTGTCCTGAGGGTCAAATTTGATTAGAGGACACATTAAAGGCAGCTTTGCCTAAAAGCTGCCATGGAGCTTTTGCCATGGAGCCTGAAAATAAAAAGTGGCAAATGAAGAGTAATTTCTTGAGCAAAAGCTGATTGTTGGGAAGTGGGAAGAGATATGGTTAGGCCAAAAGTGGGCCAGTTTGAGGAGGGCTATAAAAATTAACTGAAGTAGTATGTATATGTCAATCCCATTCTCCCAATTTATCCCTCCCGCACTTCCCCTTTTGGTGACCATAAGTTTGTTTTCTACATTTGTGACTATTTCTATTTTGTAAATAATTTCATTTGTATTTTTTTTTAGATTGCACATATAAACAATCATATATTTGTCTTTCTCTGTCTGACATACTTCACTCAGTATGACAATCTCTAGGTCTGTCCATCTTGCTGCAAATGACATTATTTTGTTCTTTCTTAAAGCTGAGTAATATTCCATTGAACATCTTCTTTATACATTCCTCTGTCAATGGACATTTAGGTCACTTCCATGTCCTGGTTATTGTAAATACTGCTGCAATGAATATTGGGGTGCATGTATATTTTCGAATTATAGTTTTCTCCAGATATATCCCGAGGTGTGGGATTGCTGGATCATATTGTAGCTCTATTTTTAGCTTTTTAAGGAACCTCCATACTGTTTTCCATAGTAGCTGTACCAATTTACATGGCCACCAACAGAGTAGGAGGATCCCCTTTTCTCCTAACTCTCTCTAGCATTTATTGCTTGTAGAATTTTGATGATGGCCATTCTAACCTGTGTGAGGTGATACCTCATTGTAGTTTTGATTCTCATTTCTCTAATAATTACTGATGTTGAGAACATTTTCATGTGCCTCTTGGCCATCTGTATGTCTTCTTTGAAGAAATGTCTATTTAGATCTTCTGCCAATTTTTTGATTGAGCTGTTTGTTTGTTTGTTTGTTATTTGATACTAAGTTGTATAAGCCATTTGTATATTTTAAAGATTAATCCCTTGTTGGTTGTTTTTTGTTTGCAAATATTTTCTCCTATTCTGTGAGTTTTCTTTTCGCTTTTTTTATAGTTTGCTTTGCTATGAAAAAGCTTTTAAGTTTTTTTTTCAACATCTTTATTGAGTATAACTGCTTTACAATGGTGTGTTACATTCTGCTTTATAAAAAGTGAATCAGCTATACATATATATATATCCTTGTATCACCTCCCTCTTGCCTCTTCCTGCCCTCCTCACTATGCCACCCCTCAAGGTGGTCACAAAGCACCGAGCTGATCTCCCTGTGCTATGCGGCTGCTTCCCACTAGCTATTTTACATTTGGTGGTGTACATATGTCCATGCCACTGTCTCACTTCATATCAGATTACCCTTCCCCCTCCTATGTGCTCAAATCCATTCTCTTATGTCTGCATCTTTATCCCTGTCCTGACCCTAGGTTCTTCAGCACCATTTTTTTTTTTTAGATTCCATATAAATGTGTTAGCATATGGTATTTTTCTCTTTCTGACTTACTTCACTCTGTATGACAGACTCTAGGTCTGTCCACCTCACTACAAATAACTCAAATTCTTTTCTTTTTATGGCTGAGAACTATTCCATTGTATATATATTCCATTCATCAGTTGATGGACACTTAGGTTGTTTCCATGTCCTGGCTATTGTAAATAGAGCTGCAATGAACATTGTGGTACATGACTCTTTTTGAATTATGGTATTTTCAGGGTATATGAACAGTAGTGAGATTGCTGGGTCATATGGTAGTTCTATTTTTAGTTTTTTAAGGAACTTCCATACTGTTCTCCATAGTGGCTGTATCAATTTACATTCCCACAAACAAGGCAAGAGGATTCCCTTTTCTCCACACCCTCTCCAGCATTTATTGTTTGTGGATTTTTTGATGATGGCCAATCTGACTGGTGTGATGTGATACCTCATTGTTGTTTTGATTTGCATTTCTCTAATGATTAGTGATGTTAAGCATCCTTTCATGTGTTTTTTGGCAATCTATCTTCTTTGGAGAAATGTCTATTTGGGTCTTCTGCCCATTTTTGGATTGGGTTGTTTGTTTTTAGATATTGAGCTGCATGAGCTGCTTGTAAATTTAGGAGATTAACCTTTGTCAGTTGCTTCATTTGCAAATATTTTATCCCATTCTGAGGGTTGGCTTTTCATCTTGTTTATGTTTTCCTTTGCTGTGCAAAAGCTTCTAATTTTCATTAGGTCCCATTTGTTTATTGTATTTTTTATTTCCATTTTTCTAGGAGGTGCGTA
The DNA here is from genome assembly GCF_003031525.2 of Neophocaena asiaeorientalis asiaeorientalis. Taxonomy (NCBI): domain Eukaryota; kingdom Metazoa; phylum Chordata; class Mammalia; order Artiodactyla; family Phocoenidae; genus Neophocaena; species Neophocaena asiaeorientalis. Next base: position 279,912 of record NW_020175838.1, on the reverse strand, counting down.
AAAAAGGATCTTGCTGTGGTTTATGTCATAGAGTGTTCTGCCTATGTTTTCCTCTAAGAGTTTGACAGTGTCTGACCTTACATTTAAGTCTTTAATACAGTTTGAGCTTATTTTTGTGTATGGTGCTAGGAAGTGTTCTAATTTCATTCTTTTACATGTAGCTGTCCAGTTTTCCCAGCACAACTTATTGAAGAGGCTGTCTTTTCTCCATTGTATATTCTTGCATCCTTTATCAAAAATAAGGTGACCATATGAGCGTGGGTTTACCTCAGGCTTTCTATCCCATTACATTGATCTATCTTTCTGTTTTTTTACCAGTACCATACTGTCCTGATTACTATAGCTTTGTAGTACAGTCTGAAGACAGGGAGCCTGATTCCTCCTGCTCCGTTTTCTTTCTCAATATTGCTTTGGCTATTCGGGGTCTTTTGTGTTTCCATACAAATTATTTTTTTTGTTCTAGTTCTGTGAAAAATGCCATTGATATTTTCACAGGGATTGCATTGAATCTGTAGATTGTTTTGGGTAGTATAATCATTTTCACAATGTTTATTCTTACAATCCAAGAACATGGAATATCTCTCCATTTGTTGGTATCATCTTTAAATTCTTTCATCAATATCTTATGGTTTTCTGCATACAAGTCTTTTGTCTCCCTAGGTAGGTTTATTCCTAGGTATTTTATTATTTTTGTTGCAGTGGTAATTGGGAGTGTTTCCTTAATTACTCTTTCAGATTTTTCATCATTAGTATATAGGAATGCAAGAGATTTCTATGCATTAATTTTGTTTCCTGTTACTTTACCAAATTCATTGATTAGCTCTAGTGGTTTTCTAGTAACATCTTTAGGATTCTGTATGTATAGTATCATGTCAACTGCAAACAGTGACAGCTTTACTTCTTCATTTCCGATTTGTATTTCTTTTTCTTCTCTGATTGCTGTGCCTAAAACTTCTAAACCTATGTTGAATAAAAGTGGTGTGAGTGGGCATCCTTGTCTTTTTCCTGATTTTATAGGAAATGGTTTCAGTTTTTTCACCATTGAGAATGATGCTGGCTGTGGGTTTGTTATATATGGCCTTTATTATGTTGAGGTAAGTTCACTATATGCCAACTTTCTGGAGAGTTTTTATCATAAATGGGTGTTGAATTTTGTCAAATTTTTTCTGCATCTATTGAGATGATCATATGGTTTTTATCATTCAATATGTTAATATTGTGTATCACATTGATTGATTTACATATACTGAAGAATACTTGCATTCTTGAGATAAACCCCACTTGATCATGGTGTATGATCTTTTTGATGTGCTGTTGGATTCTGTTTGCTAGTATTTTATTGAAGACATTTGCATCTATGTTCATCAGTGATATTTGCCTCTAGTTTTCATTTTTTGTGACATCTTTGTCAGGTTTTGGTATCAGGATGATTGTGGCCTCATAGAATTAGTATGGGTGTGTTCATCCCTCCGCTATATTTTAGAAGAGTTTGAGAAGGATAAGTGTTAGCTCTTCTCTAAATGTTTGATATAGTTCACCTGTGAAGCCATCTGGTCCTGGGCTTTTGTTTACTGGAAGACTTCTAATCACAGTCTCAATTTCAGTGCTTGTGATTGTTCTGTTTACATTTTCTATTTCTTCCAGGTTCTGACTCAGAACATTGTGAATTTCTAATAATTTGTCCATTTCTTCTGGGTTTCCATTTTATTGATATATAGTTGCTTGTAGTAATCTCTCATGATCCTTTGTATTTCTGCAGTGTCAGTTGTTACTTCCCCTTTTTCATTTCTAATTTTATTTACTTGAGTCTTCTCCCTTTTTTTTCCTGGTGAGTCTGGCTAGTATTTTATCAATTTTATTTACCTTCTCAAAGAACCAGCTTTCAGTTTTATTGATCTTTTCTGTTGTTTTCTTTGTTTCTATTTCATTTATTTCTGCTCTGATCTTCATGATTTCTTTCCTTCTACTAACTTCAGGTTTTGTTTATTCTTCTTTCGCTAGTTCCTTTAGGTGTAAGGTTAGATTTTTTATTTGAGATTTTTTTTTCTTTCTTGAGATAGGACTGTATTGTTATAAACTTCCCTCTTAGAACTGGTTTGGCTGCATCCCATAGGTTTTGAGTCGTTTTGTTTTCATTTTTATTGTTTCTAGGTAGTTTTTGATTTCCTCGGTGATCTCTTGGTTACCTAGTAGAGTATTGTTTAGCCTCCATGGGTTTGTATTTTTACAGTTTTTTTTTTTTCCTTTAATTGATATCTAGTCTCATAGCATTGTGGTCAGAAAACATATTTGATATGCTTTCAATTTTCTTAAATTTACCAAAGCTTGATCTGTGGCCCTAGATATTTTTTATCCTGGGGAATGTTCCATGAGCACTTGAGAAGAAAATGTATTCTGTTGTTTTTGGATGGAATGTCCTATAAATATCTATTTAAGTCCATCTTGTTTAATGTATCATTTAAAGCTTGTGTTTCCTCATTTATTTTCATTTTGGAAAATCTGTCCATTGGTGAAAGTGGGGTGTTAAAGTCCCCTACTATGATTGTGTTACTGTTGATTTCCCCTTTTATGGCTGTTAGCATTTGCCTTATGTACTGAGGTGCTCCTGTGTTGAGTGCATAAATATTTACAATTGTTATATCTTCTTCTTGGATTGATCCTTTGATCATTATGTAGTGTCTGTCTTTGTCTCTTGTAATAGTCTTTATTTTAAGGTCTATTTTTTCTGATATGAGAAGTGTTACTCCAGCTTTCTTGTGATTTCCATTTTCATAGAATATCTTTTTTCATTCCCTCACTTTCAGTCAGTAGGTGCCTAGTCCTGAAGTGGGTCTCTTGTAGACAGCATATGCATGGGTCTTGTTTTTGTATCATTCAGCCATTCTGTGTCTTTTTGATGGAGCATTTAATGCATTTACATAAGGTAGTTATTGATATGTATGTTCCTATTAACATTTGCTTAATTGCTTTGTGTTTGTTATAGTAGGTCTTTTCCTTCTCTTGTGTTTCCTGCTTAGAGAAGTTCCATTAGCACTTGTTGTAAAGCTGGCTTGGTGGTGCTTTATTCTCTTACCTTTTGCTTGTCTATAAAGGTTTTAGTTTCTCTGTCGAATCTGAATGAGATCCTTGCTGGGTAGAGTATTATTGGTTGTAGTTTTTTTCTCTTTCATCACTTTAAATATGTCCTGCCACTCTCTTCTGGCTTGCAGAGTTTTGGCTGAAAGATCAGCTGTTAACCTTATGGGGATTCCCTTGTATGTTATTTTTTGCTTTTCCCTTGCTGCTTTCAATAATTTTTCTTTGTATTTAATTTTTGATAGTTTGATTAATATGTGTCTTGGCGCATTCCACATATAGATGTATTTCTGATGTATTTGTGGGCAGGAAGTTTTCTCTCCACATCGTACTCCTCCACCATCTTGAAGGTCTCTCTCAACTAGTGTGTCAAAAGCTTTTATGTTTTATTAGGTCCTGTTTGTTTATTTGTGTTTTTATTTTCATTATTCTAGGAGGTGGATCCAAAAAGATATTTCTGTGATTTATGTCAGAGAGACTTATGTCTACGTTTTCCTCTAAGAGTTTTGTAGAATCCAATTTCACATTTACGCCTTTAATCAATTTTCAGTTTATTTTTGTGTATGGCATTTATAAAATAGATAATTAGAACCTACTGTATAGCACAGAGAACTCTGTTTAATACTCTCTAATGACCTATATGGGAAGAGAATCTAAAGAATGTGGGTATATGTATATGTATAACTGATTCACCTTGTTACACAGCAGAAATGAACACAACATTGTAAATCAACTATATTCCAATAAAAATTAATTTAAAAATAAAATAAACTCTGAGGAATCTTGAAATTAGTAAAATACAGCTTTTTCTTTTTGATGCTTTTTAACTTTTTCTTCCCTCTAGTGGTATAATGCTCATCTGCTTTAATTCATTGCAGTTCTCATTTATCCCTTAAATTTCAGCTGTACTGTTTCCTCCTCCAGGACTTATTCCCCAGGAAAAGTGAGGCACATCTTCCTCCTATAGGGCTTATCTAGGACAATATAGAACTTCTCCCAGTAATCAAATGATTCCTCACTTATTTGTATCCCACACTGAATTGTGGAAGCACTGGAAAGCAAGAAATGTGTTATACACAATTTTAGAACCCCAGCATTCATCTCAGTGTCTAGCACACAGGAAGCACTTAATAGATGTTTATTGCTTGAATTAATAAATAAATGAATGGTTCTGAAAAACAAAAATGACAAAGGAAGTGTTGTCTAATAAAAATCCATGCAGAATATCCTGAAATAGGAGACACTAAGAGGCAGGTAAATTGTTTATGTTACAAAATGTATTAAGAGTATGATTTGAACAATATGTAGTAAGTGCCCTATATATTATGCTATTGCTGAATCACTGTATCACATAAGAATTTAATCCTGTGACCCCAATTCTCCAATGTTAGTGTGGCAGAATTAGTAATATGAAAAATTACCTCAATTTAAATAGATATGACAAATGAGTTAAATATTACTTCATTTGAGTCAAAAAACTTCTCAGGCAAAAGTTCTTCAGCATTTTTTCTGATGAGACTCATATGCATATAATTCAAAAGGAGAACTTGGAAAAATGATTGTTAAACTAAATTGTTCACATCTTTTGCATTTTTTTTGGTAGACATCGTCTAGAGCAATAACTTTAATATACCATGGAAAAGTCCATTTTATTTGAAAACTACAAATAAAAATTGTATAGGATTATGAGACTACAGTTTCCCATATCCATTACTTTTATTCTCTCTTGCTTACCCTACAATGTGCCATGAGAATATAGCATAGTTTGGGGAGGAAAGGGAAAAGGAATGAATTTCCATGGTCTTATTTCTAATTATGGCCTTAAGCAATGGAAGATTTTGAAGGGGTCAAGCAATGAAAATTCTCCATTTCATCAAATGAATTGTCCTAAATGAAATTTTGTCTATTATAACTGGTGGAATCATTGCATCTCCTTTCCTGAAGAATGAGCCAGTTATTAAGAACAGATTGCATGTGGATTCAAGTTAAATTATACATTAATATTAAAATGTATTTCCCTTTAAAACTTTTAATTTATGAAATCATCAATTTTTATAGGGAAAAAAAGGATAATTAAATAGATTTCTACCATTGCTCAATGAATACAACCAACTGCCTGCAAAATCCATTAGAAGAACATCTCTACTAGAATGAAACACAAATCCAATGAACATTTATATGCAACATTTGGAAATTCAGGCTTTAGTCTTATGGAAGTTATTCAAATGACTGCCTCTCATTAAACGTCGAGAGAAAAACAGGGCTGATATGCCAGTGTAAATGAGCAAATCTTCCAACTGTTATAAAGGGTGGTATAGTGAGTGCCTTTAACATTCAATGGCATGTCAACCATAACATAAGGTAATGAAGCCAGGCTTAACTAATATATGCATAAATTTATATAATATAGCCCCATTGCTAAAAATATAATCAATGGCTGCCATAACAAGTCGATTTTGCTCACAGTATTACTCCCACAGTATTACTTTACTTTTGTTGTAATAAAATGGTATAATATGTTTTTAAAAACACTGCCATAACTGATTTTTAAATCGTGTATTTATTGTATGATGGAAGTTATTCAACACATCTCAAAGAATAACACTTTAAATCTTTGTCCATTTTGAACATTTAACAAAAAATTCTCTTTTATCTTCTAGATTATTTCAATAACATCAAACCCAATTAATCTGGAGAATAAAGAAGGATAAAAATTGGTTAGCTCATGGGGGCTTCCCTGGTGGCGCAGTGGTTGAGAGTCCGCCTGCTGACGCAGGGGGCGCGGGTTCGTGCCCCGGTCCGGGAAGATCCCACATGCCGCGGAGCGGCTGGGCCCGTGAGCCATGGCCGCTGAGCCTGCGCGTCCGGAGCCTGTGCTCCGCATCGGGAGAGGCCACAGCAGCGAGAGGCCTGCGTACCGAAAAAAAAAAAAAAAAAAATTGGTTAGCTCATATATAAGGAGTGGCCAGAGTATGACAATGACAGGTAGTTTACAGCATGGGTTTTTAAAATAATATATTTTCATATCAGTCAACAAAGAGAATTATGGAAGATAGTTCTCCCTAAAAGAACATAGGGAAGGAATGGAAAAGAAAGGTGTAAGATAGTTTCACCAGTGTGACCACTAAAGGGAGCAGTAAGATGAGGATAAGTAAAGAAGTAATAATGTAAGTAAATATCACTTTAAAAAGGAGAAGTATCTAGGCAGGGTACTCAGGAAGTTCGCCCCTCACCTCCTGGAAGTCTACCATCTTATATACAGGATACAACCATATCCAAAGGTTTTACAATTCTCTTCATCCTGGGGACTTTGCCCTTCTCATGTTTCACAATATCCACTAGAGTAGTTCCCTACCAGTGGCTCTCAGAGTTTTCTAATTATGCTCCATATATGTTTTTCTCATGCCTACAGAAATCTGCCAACAAAGAAAAAATATCAGAACCCTTATGTCATCATAAGGATACCTAAGGAGACTCATCCTTATGCTTTCCATTTGCAAGCAGTGTTTCAGACTTGGGGTGTTGATCAAGAGAGATGATTCAGACCAGTTAAAATAGACATCATGGGGAAGCAGGGGGCAACTGCAGGGAAGAATGCTGGGGGACAGTTGCTGTCCATTACTCCCCACCCCTACCACCAGATCCACTATCTTCCCTTCACCACCATGCTCTCCGCCACAGGAAGTTGCCTTTTATGAACTTTATCACCCAGGCTTCTTTACCCTCTGGCTTCCATTTTGGTTTGGCTAATAAGAGTTGTCCATGGGAAAATTGGAAGATAGAAGGAGAAATACTATTTAGGCATTTCTGCCCCCTCTTACCTGCTTTGCCACTCTACTGCCTGCATTTGAAGGTAGAGCTCCCATTACAATCAGTCTTCCCTGGATCCAAGGTCTCTTCCAGATCCAGCATCACATTTTCTCCTCTTGCCCCTTAAATCCTTTGAGCAGCAATAGCTTTCCTTATAGCCAGTCCTTAATACGTCAATAGTCTTTGATCATTCATTTAACTCCACCCACACCACAGTGATTGTTCTACTCATTAACTTCTCTTTAGTTAAACCTATGAAGTGTGCCTTCTCTTTGCTTCAGAACACTGACACAGCCTGGAGATAGTCCTACATTGCACATCACAACACTTTTCCACAGGAGCTCTGGGTAAGTCAAATAATTGGTCACTCTGGAAGACTAGAGCTGAAAATGACAACTCCATAAACAACACTCCACCTTCTTCCACTGACCAGGATTCATCTACCTGAGAAATTTGTCAGAGATGATTGCAAATATCTACCATATCCATTTTTGTGTCATTGATGAAGAGGATATTGTTAATAAAATACAGTGTGATAACAGTGAATATTTAAATAAACAAATACAAATATTACCCATCATCTTTACACACCCCCAAAAATGTTAAGAAAATAGTTCCTTTATGATCATTCTATGACAGTTCCTTATTTCTTTCTTTCTATCAGCACTATAAACTGTAGAAGTTTTCACGTTTGTTTTTATTTCTATCTTCCTCACTGCACAGAAGCTACATGAGGGCCCATGTCTGTACTCATTATGGTGTATCCCCAGTGTCAAAGAAGGGTAGAGCACAGAGTAATCACTCAATAAACAATATTTGTGAATGAATTATTGAAAATAAATTTTCCTATGTGCCTATTGTACACTAAGTGCTGTAATAAGAGCTTTCTTGGAGCTCATAGCCAAGGGGGAATACACAAAAAATAAATAGTTGCAATAGAGCACTATAAATGCTATGTACCAGTCAATAAATAAAGAACTTTACATTCATTATCCCATGTAATTGTCTTCACACCCTTCAACGGGTCCTGTATTACTATTATTCCCATTTACAGATGAGGAAACATTATCAGAGAAGATAAGTAACTTGCATAATTTCACATAGCTAGTAAGTAGTAAAGTTAGGACTTGAGGCTATATTTGTATTATACCTCCCTATTCTGTTTCATGGAAGCTCTGAGTATTCAGTCATTGATTAATTCAATTAATATTTATGTGAATGTTTTTTTACATCATATACTAATTCTGGGAGCTAAGCACATTGCAGTAAACAAAAGAGGAAAAGTCTCTTCCTTCACTGAGCTGACATTAAAAATTACAGAGACAAACAACAGAAACAAATTGAAAAGGTATATAATAAAATATCCAAGTCATCATTTTTTGAAGAAAATTAAAGCAGAGTAAGAGAAGAGAAATAGTGAGTGGGTTTCTGTTTTAAACTGGGTTGTCAATGAAGGCCACTCTGAGATCTGGGAATTTGCTGGCCTATTTAATACCTTTTGAACACATTAGAAAAAGGCAGGGAATGGAGAAGGAGTATGCAGGGTTCACAACTAGGGCACCTACTAGGTGCTGGTGTGGGACCTCTGATACCTACAGGGATGGGAGGAATCTACACATGACCAGGTAGGACATGGGAGGGAAGGAGGAGGGGAAGAAAAGTGGGGGCAGGATGAGACCAGCACCCCTGAGGGCAGGCTGGGGGAAGGGACATGTTTCCATGCTTGGAGGAGTACACTCATGGCGAGGGGATCAGCAGGGACAGAGAGGGACTTTTGACAGATTGGGGGATTGGAGGGGAATGTGACCAGTGTCTCCCACACCCACTCAGGCCCTGGCAAGCCTGGTGGGGTAACGCACATGAAACACCAAAGCCTGGTGTCCCTTCCAGCAGTGAGTCCTGGGCCTGAGACCCCCCCGCCAAGGCCTCTTCTGGCTGCACAAGTCCTGGGCCTGAGTACCCTTATCCTCCAACCCCAAGGCCTCTTATGGCTCCCCAGATCTCAGGCCTGAGCCTTGACCCCGTCAAAGCCTCCAAGGGCCGTGCGGTTCCTGGCAGGCTGAGCACTGCTCCCATCCAAGGTATCCTTCAGCTGCACTGGCCCCTGCAGGTGCACCTTTGGAGGCAGAAATACAATGGAGGCACAGATTGAGAAAATAAAAGAAATGTTTAACAAGGACATAAAAGGACTAAAGAACAAACAAATAGTGATGAACTACAAAATAACTGAAAAGAAAAAATACACCAGAAAGAATCAAAAGCAGGATAACTAAGACACAAGAATGAATAAGTGAGTTGCAAGATAGAATGGTGGAAATAACTGATGAGGAGCAGAATAAAGAAAAAAGAAATGAGGACAGTCTCAGAGAACTCTGGGACAACAGTAAACATACCAACATTTGAATTATAGGTGTCTCAGAAAGAGAAGAGAAAGAGAAAGGGTCTGAGAAAATATTTGAAGAGATTATAGACAAAAAATTCTCTAACATGGGAAAGGAAATAGCCACCCAAGTCAAGGAAGTGCAGAAAGTCCCATACAGGATAAACCCAAGGAGAAACATGATGACACATGTTAATCAAACTAACAAAAATTAAATTCAAAGAAAATATATTAAAAGCAGCAAGAGAAAAGTAAAAAGTAACATACAACAGAATCCCCATAATTTTATCAGATAATTTTTCAGCAGAAACTCTGCAGTCCAGAACGGAGTGGCAGGGTATATTTAAAGTGATGAAAGGGAAAAACCTATAAGAAAGATAACACTACCCAGCAAGGATCTCATTCAGATTTGACAGAGAAATCAAAAGATTTGCAGAGAAGCAAAACCTAAGAGAATTCAGCATCACCAAACCAGCTTTACAACAAATGTTAAAGGAACTTCTCTAATTGGGAAACACAAGATAAAAAAAAAGATGCACAAAAACAAATGCAAAACAATAAAGAACATGGTAAGAGGAACATACATATTGACAATTACCTTAAATGTAAAAGGATTAAATGCTCCAACCAAAAGACACAGACTAGCTGAATGGATACAGAAACAAGACCATTATATATACTGCCTACAATATATCCACTTCAGACTTACAGACATATACAGACTGAAAGTGAGGGGATGGAAAAAGATCTTCCATGCAAATGGAAATCAAAAGAAAGCTGGAGTAGTAATACTCATAAAACTCATAGATAAACTAGACTTTAAAATAAAGACTGTTACAAGAGACAAGGAAGAACACTACATAATGATCAAGCAATCAATGAAAGAAGAATATATAACAATTATAAATATTTATGCACCCATGATAGGAACACCTCAATACATAAGGCAGATGCTAACAGCCACAAAAGGGGAAATCAACTGTAACACAATAATACTGGGAGAGTTTAACATCTCACTTACACCAATGGACAGATCATACAGACAGAAAATAAATACGGAAACACAAGCTTTTAATGATACAATAGACCAGATAGACTTAATTGATATTTATAAAACATTCCATCTAAAAGCAGCAGAATACAATTTCTTCTCAAGTGCACATGGAACATTCCCCAGGATAGGTCACATTTTGAGTCACAAATCAAGACTCAGTAAATCTAATAAAATTGAAATTGTATCAAGCATCTTTTCCAACCACAACACTATGAAATTAGAAATCAATTCCAGGAAAAAAAAACAGTAAAAAACACAAACATATGGAGGCTAAACAATACACTACTAAATGATCAAGAGATCACTGAAGAAATCAAAGAGGAAATTAAAAAAATACATAGACACATATGACAGCAACAGAAGAAATGACCCAAAATTTATGGGATACAGCAAAAGCTGTCCTAAGAGGGAAGTTTATAGCAAATCAATCCTACCTCAAAAAACAAGAAAAATCTCAAATAAAAACCTAAACTTACACCTAAAGCAACTAGACAAAGAAGAACAAACAAAACCCAAACTTGGTAGAAGGAAAGAAATCATGAAAATCAGAGCACGGATAAGTGAAATAGAAGCAAAGATAATAATAGCAAAATATCAATGGAGCTAAAAGCTGGTTCTTTGAGAAGATAAACTAAATTGATAAAAGTTTAGCCAAACTCATCAAGAAAAAAAGGGACAGAATTGAAATCAAAAAATTAGAAATGAAAAAGGAGAAAATACAATGGACCCCACAGAAATACAAAGGATCATAATAGACTACTATAAGCAACTATATGTGAAGAGAGGGGACAACCTGGAAAAAATGGAAAATTTCTTTGAAAAGTACAACCTTCCAAGACTAAACCAGGAAGAAATATAAACAGACCAATCACAAATAATGAAATTGAAATTAAAAATCTTCCAAAAAACAAAATTCCAGGACCAAATGGCTTCACAGGCAAATTCTATCAAACACTTACAGAAGATTAACACCCATCCTTCTCAAACTCTTCAAAAAATTGCAGAGAAAAGAACACTCCCAAGCTCATTCTATGAGGACATCATCACCCAGATACCAAAACCAGACCAAGATATCACAAAAAATAAAATTACACACCAATATCACTGATGAAAATAGACCAAAAAAATCCTCAACTAAATACTAGCAAACAGAATTAAACCACACATTAAAAGGATAATACACCATGATCAACTGGGATTTATTGCAGAGATGCAAGGATTCTTCAATATACGCAAACCAATGTGATACACTATATTAACAAATTAAAGAATAAAAACCATATGATCATCTCAACAGATGAAAAAGCTTTTCATAAAATTCAACACACATTTATAATAAAAACTCTTCAGAAAGTGAACCTAGAGGGAACCTACCTCAACATAATAAAGGCCATATATGACAAGCCCACAGAAAACATCATCTTCAATAGTGAAAAAATGAAATCATTTTCTCTAAGATCAAGAAAAAGACAAGGATGTCCACTCTCATGACTTTTACTCAACATAGTTTTGGAAGTCCTAGCAAGGGCAATCAGAGAAGAAAAAGAAATAAAAGGAATCCAAATTGGAAAAGAAGAAGTAAAAGTGTCACTCTTTGCAGATGACATGATACTATACATAGAGAATCCTAAATATGCCACCAGAAAACTATTAGGACTCATGAATGAATCTGGTAAATTTGCAGGATAACAGTATTAATGCACAGAAATCTCTTGCATTCATATACACTAACAAAAAAAGATCAGAAAGAGAAATTAAGAAAACAATCCCACTTTCCATTGCAACCAAAAAGAATGAAATACCTAGGAATAAACATACCTAAGGAGGTAAAAAGCCTATACTCAAAAAACTATAAGAACTGAGGAATTAGGGGGAAGCAGCCGCAAGGCACAGGGATATTAGCTCGGGGCTTTGGGACAGCCTGGAGGGATGGGATGGGGAGAGTGGGAGGGAGGGAGACGCAAGAGGGAAGACACATGGGAGCATATGTATATGTATAGCTGATTCACTTTGTTATAAAGCAGAAACTAACACACTATTGTAAAGCAATTATACCCCAATAAAGATATTAAAAAAAAAAGAACTGAGGAAAGAAATAAAAGATAACACAAACAGATGGAGAGATATACAATGTACTTGTATTGGAAGAATCAATAATATGAAAATAACTATATTACCCAAAGCAATCTACAGAATCAGTGCAATCACTATCAAATTACCAATGGCATTTTTCACAGAACGAGAACAAAAAAGTTTACAATTTTTATGGAAGCACAAAAGACCCCAAATAGTCAAAGCAATCTTGAGAAATAAAAATGGAGCAGCAGGAATCAGGATCCCTGACTTCAGACTATAATACAAAGCAATAGTAATCAAGACAGTATGGTACTAGATTTCCCTGGTGGTGCAGTGGTTAATAATCTGCCTGCCAATGCAGAGGACATAGGTTTGATCCTTGGTCCAGGAAGATACTACATGCCATGGGGCCACTAAGCCATGTGCCACAGCTACTGAGCTTTCACTCTAGAGCATATGATCCACAACTACTGAGCCCATGTACCACAACTACTGAAACCCACATGCCTAGAGCCTGTGCTCCACAACAAGAGAAGCCACCGCAATGAGAAGCCCATGCACCACAGCGAAGAGTAACCCCCTGCTAGCCGGAACTAGAGAAAGCACCACATCGAAGAGTAACCCCCTGCTACCCAGAACTAGAGAAAGCCCTCACACAGCATGAAGACCCAACGCAGCCAAAAAAAAAAAAACACAGTATGGTACTGGCACAAAAACAGAAATATAGATCAATGAAACAGGATAAAGCCAAGAGATAAACCCACACACATATTGTCACCCAAGTTATGACAAAGAAGGCAAAACTATAAAATGGAGAAAAGACAGTCTCTTCAATAAGTGGTACTGGGAAAATTAGACAGCTACATGTAAAAGAATGAAATTAGAATACTCCCTAACCCCATACAAAAAAATGAAGTCAAAATGGATTAAAGACCTAAATGTAAGACCAGATACTATAAAACACTTAAAGGAAAACATAGGAAGATCACTCTTTGACATAAATCTCAGCAAGCTCTTTTTTGACCCATCTCCTAGAGTAATGAAAATAAAAAACAAAAATAAACAAATGGGACCTAATTAAACTTAAAAGTATTTGCAAAACAAAGGAAACCATAAACAAGATGACAAGACAACTCTCAGAATGGGGGAAAGTATTTGTAAACAAAGCAACTGGGATTAATCTCCAAAATACACAAACAGTTCATGCAGATCAATATCAAAAAACGAACAGGCCAATCAAAAAATGGGCAGAAGACCTAAGTAGACATCTGTTGAAAGAAGATCTGCAGATGACCAAGAGGCACTTGAAAAGATGCTCAATGTCACTAATTATTAGAGAAATCGAAATCAAAACTACAGTGAGGTATCACATTACTCCAGTCAGAATGACCATCATCAAAAAATCTACAGAAAAGAAGTGCTGGAGAAGTTGTGGAGAAAAAGGAGAACCCTTTGCACTGTTGGTGGGAATGTAAATTGATATATCCACTATGGAGAACAGTATGGAGGTTCCTTAAAAAACTAAAAATAGAATTACCACATGACCCAGCAATCCCACTACTGAGCATGTATCCTGAGACAACAATATACCCCATGGTACATTCTTCAAAAAGTTATGTACCCCATTGTTAATGGCAGCACTATTTACAATAGCCAGGACATGGAAGCAACATGAATCTCCACTGGCTGATGAATGGATAAAGATGTGGGTACATATATACAATGGAATATTACTCTGCAAAAAAAAAAGGAATGAAATTGGGTCATTTGTAGAGATGTGGATGGACCTATAGTCTGTCATGTTGAGTGAAGTAAATCAGAAAGAGAAAATCAAATATCATGAGAGAGGACCTTCAACGTGGAGGAGGAATAAGTCTTGGAGATGACATTGCTCACCACAAATACACCAAAAAATCAAGTACATATGGAACAACTCCTACAGAAGATCTACTGAAGGCTGTCAGAAGACCTCTGACTTCCCAAAAGGCAAGAAACTTCCCACACACTTAGGTATGGTAAAAGAAAAAGGAAAAACAGAGACAAAAGAGTTGGGATTGAACCTGAACCTTGGGGAGGGAGCTGTGAAGGAGGAAAAGTTTCCAAACACTAGGAAGCCCCTTTATTGGTGGGGACAGAGGGTGCGGGGGGGAAGCTGGACACCCCATGCAAAACAACTAGCAAGAGAGGAACACAACCCCACCCATTAGCAGAGAGACTGCCTAAAATCATAATAAGTTCACAGACACCCCAAAACACACCACTGAACAAGGTCCTGCCACCAGAAAGACAAGATCCAGCCTCATCCATCAGAACACAGGAACCAGTACCATCCACCAGAAAGCCTACACAATACACTGAACCAAACTTACCCACTAAAGGGCAGACACCAAAAATAATGGGAACTATGAAAATGCAGCCTGAGAAAAGGAGACCACAAACACAGTAAGTTAAGTGAAATGATAAGAGAGAGAAATATGCAGCATAAGATGAGCAAGGTAAAAACCCATAAGACCAAAACATGAAGAAGAAATAAACAGTCTACCTGAAAAATAATTCAGAGTAATGATAATAACATGATCCAAAATCTTGGAAAGTGAATGGAGAAAATACAAGAAACATTTTATAAGGACCTAGAAGAATTAAAGAGCAAACAAACAATGATGAACAACACAATAAATGAAATTTAAAATTCTCTAGAAGGAATCAATAGCAGAATAACTGAAGCAGAAGAACTGATAACTGACCTGGACATAAAATAGTGAAAATAACTACCTCAGAGCTGAATAAAGAAGAAAAAATGAAAAGAATTGAAGACAGTCTGAGAGACCTCTGGGACAACATTAAGTGCACCAACATTCAAATTATGAGGGTCTCAGAAGAAGAAGAGAAAAAGAAAGGGGTTGAGAAAATATTTGAAGAGATTATAGTTGAAAATTTCCCTAATATGGGAAAGGAAATAGTCAATCAAGTCCAGGAAGCACAGAGAGTCTCATACAGGATTAATCCAAGGAGAAACATGTCAAGACACATATTAATCAAACTATAAAAAATTAAATACAAAGAAAAATTATTGAAAGCAGCAAGGGAAAAAAAACAAATAATATAAAAGGCAATCCCTGTAAAGTTAAGAGTTTATATTTCAGCAGAAACTATGGAAGCCCTAAGGGAGTGGCAGGACATATTTAAAGTGATGAAAGGGTAAAACCTACAACCAAGATTATTCTACCGAGCAAGGATATCATTCAAAATCGATGGAGAAATTAAAACCTTTACAGACAAGCAAAAGTTAAGAGAATACAGCATCAACAAACCAGCTTTACAACAAATGCTAAAGGAACTGCTCTAGACAGGAAACACAAGAGAAGGAAAAGATCTATTAAAAAAAACCCTAAAACAATTAAGAAAATGGTAATAAGAACATACATATTGATAATTACCCTAAATGTATTCAATGCTCCAACCAAAAGTCATAGACTGGCCGAATGGATACAACAACAAGACCGGTATATATGCTGTCTACAAGAGACCCACTTCAGACTTAGGGACACATCCAGACTGAAAGTGAGGGAATGGAAAAAGGTATTCCATGCAAATGGAAATCAAAAGAAAGCTGGAGTAGCAATTCTCATATCAAACAAAATAGACTTTAAAATAAAGACTAATAAAAGAGACAAAGAAGGATACTACATAATGATCAAGGGATCAAACCAAGAAGAAGATAAAACAATTGTAAATATTTATGCACCCAACATAGGAGCACCTCAATACATAGGGCAAATGTTAACAGCCATAAAAAAGGAAATCAACAGTAACACAATAATAGTAGGGGACTTTAACACCCAGTTTCACCAATGGACAGATCAACCAATAGGAAAACAAAAAAGGAAACACAAGCTTTAAATGACACATTAAACAAGATGGATTTAATTGATATTAATAGGACATTCCATCCAAAAACAGCAGATTACACTTTCTTCTTAAGTGCTCTTGGAACATTCTCCAGGATAGATTATATCTTGGGTCACAAATCAAGCCTTAGTAAATTTAAGAAAATTGAAATCATATCAAGTATCTTCCGACCACAATGCTATGAGGCTAGATATCAATTACAGGAAAACAAAAAACTGTAAAAAATACAAACACATGCAGGCTAAACCATACACTACTAAATAACCAAGACATATCACTGAAGAAATCAAAGAGAAAATTAAAAAATAAAACCTAGAAACAAATGACAATGAAAACACGATGACCCAAAATTGATGGGATACAGCAAAAGCAGTTCTAAGAGGGAAGATTATAAAATGCAATCCTACCTAAAGAAACAAGAAACATCTCTAATAAACAACCTAACCTTATACCTAAGGCAATTAGAGAAAGAAGAACAACAAAAACTGAAGTTAGTAGAAGGAAAGAAATCATAAAAGTCAGATCAGAAGTGAATGAAAAAAGAAATAAAGGAAATTATAGCAAAGGTCAATAAACCAAAAAGCTGGTCCTTTGAGAAGGTAAACAAAATGGATAAACCAATAGCCTTACTCATCAAGAACAAAAAAGGAGAAGAGTCAAATCAATAGAATTAGAAAAGAAAAAGAAGTAACAAGTGACTGCAGAAATACAAAGGATCATGAGAGATTACTATAAGCAACTATATGCTAATAAAATGGAAAATCTGGAAGATATGGACAAATTCTTAGAAAAGTACAACATTCCAAGACTGAACCAGGAAGAGATAGACAATATAAACATACCAATCACAAGCACTGAAATTGAGACTGTGATTAAAAATCTTCCAACAAACAAAAGCCCAGGACCAGATGGCTTCAACGGTGAATTCTATCAAACATTTAGAGAAGAGCTAACACCTATCTTTCTCAAACTCTTCCAAAATATAACAGAGGGAGGAACACTTCCAAACTGATTCTAAGAGGCTACCATTAACCTGATACCAAAACCAGACAAAGATGTCACAGAAAAAGAAACCTACAGGCCAATATCACTGATGAACATAGATGCAAAAATCCTCAACAAAATACTAGCAAACAGAATCCAAGAGCACATTAAAAGGATCATACCCCATGATCAAGTGAAGTTTATCCCAGGGTGCAAGGATTCTTCAATATACGCAAGTCAATGTGATACACCATATTAACAAACTGAAAGAAAAAAAAAAAAAAACATGATAATCTCAATAGATGCAGAAAAAACTGTTGCCAAAATTCAACACGGATTTTTGATAAAAACTCTCCAAACAGTGGGCATAGAGGGAACTTACATCAACATAGTAAACACCATATATGACAAACCCACAGCTTACATCATTCTCAATGGTGAAAAACTTAAACCTTTCCAATAAGGTCAGGAATAAGACAAGGTTGCCCACTCTCACCACTGTTATTCAACATTGTTTTGGAAGTTTTACCCACTGCAATCAGAGAAGAAAAAGAAATAAAAGGAATACAATTTGGAAAAGAAGAAGTAAAATTGTCACTGTTTGCAGATGACGTGATACTATACACAGAGAATCCTAAAGTTGCTACCAGAATATTACTAGAGCTAATCAATGAATTTGTTAAAGTTGCAGGATACAAAATTAGTGCACAGAAATCTCTTGCATTCCTATACACTAATGATCAAAAATCTGAAAGAGAAATTAAGGAAAGACTCCCATTTACCATTGCAACAAAAAGAATAAAATACCAAGGAATAAACCTACTTATGGAGACAAAAGACCTGTATGCAGAAAACTATAAGACCCTGATGAAAGAAATTAGAGATAGAAACAGATGTAGAGGTATACCATGTTCTTGGATTGGAAGAATCAACATTGTCTAAATGACTATATCACCCAAGGCAATCTACAGATTAAATGCAATCCCTATCAAATTACCAATGGCATTTTTCACAGAACTAGGGAAAAAAATTTCACAATTTATGTGGAAACACAGAAGACGCTGAATAGCCAAAGCAATCTTGAGAAAGAAAAACGGAGATGGAGGAATCAGGCTCCATGAGTTCTGACTATATTACAAAGCTATAGTAATCAAACAGTATGTTACTGGCACAAAAACAGAAAGATAGATCAATGGAACAGGATAGAAAGCCAGAGATAAACCCATGCACATATGGTCACCTTATCTTTGATATAGTAAGCAAGAGTATCAATGGAGATAAAACAGCCTCTTCGATAAGTGGGACTTGGAAAACTGGACAGCTACATGTAAAAGAATGAAATTAGAACTCTCCCTAACACCATAAACAAAAATAAACTCAAAATGGATTAAAGACGTAAATGTAAGGTCAACAACTATCAAACTCTTAGAGGAAAACATGGGCAGAACACTCTATTACATAAATTGAAGCAAGATCTTTTTGACCCACCTCTTAGTGAAATGGAAATAAAAACAAAAGATAAACAAATGAGACCTAATGAAACTTGAAAGCTTTTGCACAGCAAATGAACTATAAATAAGACCAAAAGACAACCCTCAGTAGATCTTTTTGACCCACCTCTTAGTGAAATGGAAATAAAAACAAAAGATAAACAAATGAGACCTAATGAAACTTGAAAGCTTTTGCACAGCAAATGAATCTATAAATAAGACCAAAAGACAACCCTCAGAATGGGAGAAAATATTTGCAAATGAAGCAACTGACAAAAGATTAATCTGCAAAATATACAAGCAGCTCAATATCAAAAATACAGATAACCCAATCCAAAATGGGCAGAAAACCTAAATAGACATTTCTGTAAAGAAGACATACAGATGTCCAGCAAACACATGAAAGGATGGTTAACATGAGTATTCATTAGAGAAATGCAAATCAAAACTACAATGAGGCATCAGTTCACACTGGTCAGAATGGCCATCATCAGAAATTCTACAAACAATAAATGCTGGAGAGGGTGTGGAGAAAACAAACTCTCTTGCACTGTTGGTGGGTATGTAAATTGATACAGCACTATGGAGAACAATATGGAGGTTCCCTAAAAAACTAAAAATAGAACTACCATATGACCCAGCAATCCCACTACTGGGCATGTACCCTGAGACAACCATAATTCCAAAAGAGTCACATACCCCAATGTTCATTGTAGCACTATTTACAATAGCCAGGACATGGACGCAATCCATCGACAGATGAATGGATGAAGAAAATGTGGCACATATATACAATGGAACATTACTCAGCCATAAAATGAAATGAAGTTGAGTTATTTGTAGTGAGGCGGATGGACCTAGAATCTGTCCTACAGAGTGTAGTAAGTTAGAAAGGGATAAACAAATACTGTATGCTAACATATATATGGAATGTACAAAAAAAAAAGGTTCTGAAGAAACTAGGGACAGGACAGAAATAAAGATGCAGACATAGAGAATGAACTTAAGGACACGGGGAAGGGGAAGAGTAAACTGGGACGAAGTGAGAGAGTGGCATGGACATATATGACTACCAAATGTAACGTAGGTAGGTAGTGTGAAACAGCTGCATAGAACAGGGAGATCAGCTCAGTGCTTTTTGACCACCTGGAGGGATGGGATAGGGAATGCGTATGGGGATATGTGTATATGTATAGCTGATTCACTTTGTCTTACAGCAGAAACTAACACAACAATGTAAAGCAATTATACTCTAATAAAGATGTTAAAAAAAATAATGTACCAATTCTGATAGCATAGCTGTGAATTGATGACTTATTTTACTCTGGAAGAGAGGATGTAAGTGAAGGAAATGTTTGATGCAAGCAGATCTTTTTATCAGGCAGGGCAATGGAAATACCAAAGATTGTCCATATTAGATGCTGTGCGAACTCATTTTATATACAAATTTTAACTTTAAAAACAAAGAAATATTGTATATTTACGCGTATATGTGGAATCTAGAAAAATGATACAGATGTACCTATTTGCAGAGCAAGAATAGAGACGTAGAGGTAGAGAATGGATTTGTGGACACAGGGGTGGAAGGAGAAGGAGAAGGTGGGATAAATTGGGAGACTGTGACTGACGTATATACACTACCATGTGTAAAACAGATAGCTAGTGGGAACCTGCTGTATAGCACAGGGATCTCAGCTCTATGATGGTCTAGATGGTTGGGCAAGTAGGAAGGAGGTCCAAGATGGGGGGGGATATTTTTATACATATAGCTGATTCACTTCGTTATACAGCAGAAACCAACACCACACTGTAAAGCAACTATACCCCAATAAAAATTAAAATAAAAAATAAACTCTATAGTCTAAAGAAAAAAGAAAGAAAGAAAAAGGCGGATTTTCCTTTAGGCATATGCAGCCCTTCTTGGGAACCACTGCGGCTCTCTGTTTCCATTGCAATTGTCAGAATCCAACCTCTCATTTTCTCACATTAGGTTTACTGCAAGTTTTCTGATTTGTCCCTCTACCCCTCCTGCCCTCTTATATCAGATTAATCTAACTTAGTCTGGCCTAGCAAACAAAACAGAGGCTGGATTTCAGGCTCCATTTCAATCTCTTTTAGGCAGCTTTGCATAGAAGTAAACTCAATTCAGTAGCCTGTTTGAGGATGCAATGTTTGATTAAAGGCCCGAATAAAATGAGGGATCAAGCTATGAGGACATGTGACAGGAAGAGCATTTTTTTAAATCCCTAAAACTAGAGCATGTGTGATATGCTACAGTAGACCAAGACCAGTGTGGTGGAGTGAGCAAGAGGAAAGTGGTAGGAAAAGGGGTTGACTTGGTAAGAATTTTGTATTTTATTTTAAGGGTAAGGGAAACCCATTAAAGTAGGAAGTTATGAATTTTCTCTCTTAACATGAAAAGATTCTTCACATAAAAGAGGTAAGATTTGACCTGAAGATATGAGAATGAGTTGAAGTTTTCCCATGGATAGAGGTTCTGTGTAGAAAGAATCTGCGGGCTTGGAGTGTATGATTAGAAACAAAAATAGTTAGGGTATCTAATCCTTGCTACTGAAAATTTCTAGCACAGACCAGCCACATCCACATCACCACAGATTGTTAGCAAAATGAAGAATCTTTGGCTTTTCTCTAGATCTACTGAATCATAATCTACATTTTAAACAAACTTAGTGAGTAAATTGTAAGCCTGACAAGGGACAGTGGATGAGAGGAAATAAATTTAAGTGATCTAGTGTTCTCAGATTAGGGAGGGGCATTAGGCAATAATGGATATAGAGGCTTAAGAGCCTGGACAGTTAGGTTGGACCCATTGGGAAGGGCTTTGGGTACCATGATTGAGGTTCTGGAGCATTCTGACAAGAGAAAACATTCCCATAATAACCACCTCACAATGGCTGAATTTCACATCTGTGAAATTCAGTATTTTTTTAAAAGTAGAGAAATTTCTTTTATTATTTCATGTAAAATTCAGGTAAAAATACAGACTGAAATATGTTTTGTTTTGTTTTGTTTTGTTTTCTTTAAAGGAGGCCATGTTACCTATTTGAAATAAAAACTATTACCTGCTTATATATGGATATTCACCCCATGTTAGTTTATATATATTACTCAGAAACCCTTAAATGTGCTGAATAAAATGAGAAACAAAATATTCTCTGTAGAGGTACATCAGTGAGTTGTTTATTCTTTTCATTTCTCATGTTCCAGAGGCCACGTTAAATTGGAAATGTGTTCTTTCTAGGAATGTAAATGCAATCAATTGCAAGGATTATTTGCATCTTTGTTTTGGCAGACAGCCTGTCCCACCCCCTCTTGCTTCTTACTAAACATAATAAATAGGGACATTCAGAATTCACCAAAAGGAGTAGGGGTCAGAATAACAGAGAAATTGACAAATCCCCAAAATGATTTGAATATTAATTTTACTAGAATGTTACACAGGTGATGTTTATTTTTCTATGTGTTTTTAAATCTTTTTCTTTTCTTATTTTTATTTCAGCAAACTTTCACCTCAAGAAACATCAGGAAGAACAGCAGAGATAGCAGGTACACAAAGGCCTGGAAGATACGCAGAAAGAAGGTATAATGGACACAATATGCAATTTAAAATAAGTAAGGAGGTTCAGTCAGAAATATCAAGAACTTGGTGGAGGTTCAGTGTGAGGGGACAGAAGTTCACTAGAGAAAGAGTTGAGAGCTCAAGGTAAAGGGATAGTCAGGAATTAGACCAGAAAGCGTCTTATGCACACAATGAGGAGTTTGTGCTTTGGCTTGATCTCTGAGAAGGCTTATCTTCTCTTCTAGCACGACCATCCAATTTATGATCAATTTTCATCCATAGTCATTTTCATTCTTGCCCTCTCCTAAGGTCCCAACTCTAACCCATTCCTCAGAAAGTAGCTAGGTGGAAAATCTTTTCATTTTCCTTATAAGAATCCTTCAAAGAATTCCCAGTGCAGTACAGATAAAATCCAAATTCCTTATGACTTGGTCCAATAATCTACATATGGAAAACACCACTCTTCCTCTTCCTTACATAGTGACCTCTTCTGGTTCTTCCAATGGATCAAGTTATATCATATTTCATGGCATTTGCATCACACATTCTCTGCTGAAATGTCTTTCTACTCTCCATTCCACTCCAAGATTGCTAACTCCCTTTCATTCTTTGGGTTTTGTCTAATGTAACATCTCCTCCTGATTGTCCCATCCAAAGTATCCACTGTCTCAACCCTCTATCTGTAATATCACCTTAATTGTTTCTTTCACATGTCTTAACTCAATTCAAAACTGCTTATCTATTGGGGGTGGAGATCAAGATAGAGTAGGAGGACTCCTGGCTCACATACCCCCATGAATACATCAAAAATACAACTACATGTACAGCAACATAGTTGCTCTCTTACTGAAAACAACTTGGAGACTGTCAGAAAGACTCTTATACAACCAAGGCTACAAAGAAAGACCCACATGGAATCTGATAGTAAGATTAGAAAAGGGAATGGTCAGAATTTGCACCCATAGCAGGGGCACAGAAGAGGAGGGGGATATCATGGGCTAAGGGATCCTCCCTGGGGAGCAAGAATCTTGAGCCACATATTAGGCACCCGAGCCCTGGGGTCCAACACCAGAAAAACAATTTCCCTCAGCAGGTTTAAAAACCAGTGGGACTTACTGGAGGGCTGTAAGAAATTGAGACTTCACTCTTCAACAACATGTACACATGTCTGCTTACTCCTGGTAACAGCTTGGAGGCACCAAATTGAAAAGTGCCTGGGTCTCTGGTCGTTTACCAGACCACCCCAGTGCACACCCCAGCCCACACTGGGTGCCTGCTCCACTTCTCTTGCTCCAGCACTGCTCTCAATAGGGCAGAAACTGCCATTACCAAAGGAGAGTGAGCATATTTAGAGGTAATAGTGCCAACTTAGACTAAACCCTGCTTCTGACCAAGATAAAGGCAGCTGTTACCAGCACACACGCCCCTGTGTGTGCACAAACTTGCTTGCTCCAGGCCACAGCACAGAGGCAGCAGATAGAAAACTACCTGGTGATCTGGCTGGCTTTCCAAAACTGCCACAGCACACACTACAGCCTGCACATGGCACCTGCTCCAGGTGCCTGCGCCAGCAACTCTTGCTCCAGTGCTGTTTTCCACTAGGCTGGAGGCTGCCGTTGCCAAGGAGAGTAAATGAACACGGAGGGAATGGAACCAGCACTCAGACTTGAACTTGCATCTAAAAAGCGTGGAGGCAGCCTTCGCTAATGTGCACATCACTGCCCACATTTAGGAGTGAAACTAACTCCAGGACAAATACCAACATTGTTGGCAGAAATGAAATCAGCTTAGTAATGAGGCACTAACCTCTCTGGCCTTGATCCAGTCTCTAACAAAGACCTGCACAATGGGGCAAAAGTGAAACTAGCAGAGAAGTGCAGGCTCTCAGGCACCTGCCACTACCCCAACCAAAACAGAAACTGTCATCACACACACCAGAGAAACCCAACTTCCTCAGTTCTTCTGCCCCAGGCCCTTGGGGCCCAACCCTTCCCCCATAGGGTGGTGCCTATCATTGAGCAGAGAAGGAGACCTGACTCACACCTGATGCTAGCTCTAGCCCCTCCATTTCCAGCCTTACCTATCAACAAGGTGATGGCTGCCAGCACACCTTGGGGGGAGACATGGCAAGTATGCACTTCAGATCCAGCTCTCCCATCAAAGCCACCGGGCACATGCAGACTGCATAGTGATGCTCCCACACCCAGAAACCCTTTCAAAAGTGATAGGTAGCTATTTAACTAATTTCATAGAGACAGAGAAAGTTAAACAAATTGAAAAGACAGAGGATGTGTTTCAAAGAAGAGGAAAAAAAAACCTGGGAAAAAACCTAATGAAACAGATAAATAATTGACCAGATAAAGAGTTCAAAGCAATAGTAATAAGAATGCTAGCTTATTACATGAACACAGTGAGAATTTTAACAAAGAAATAGAAAATATAAAATATAACTAGTTAGAGTTGAAGAATATGATAACTGAAATGAAAAATGCACTGTAACAGTCTTTTTCAAGATGGTGGAGGACTAGGAAGGCATGGAGCCCATCTCTCCCCACAAACTCAACAAGAATACATCTACAAATGGAACTATTCTCACAGAGCACCTGCTTAACACTAGCAGAGAACCTTGAACACCTAAAAGGATAAGAAATATCTCCATATAACCAGATAGAATGAATGAAAGAGAGAAGAAGAGAAAAGGAAGAGGAGAGGAAGCAGGAGAGGACCTGCATCCCTGGCAGGGAGCTGATGGTGAAGATAAGTTCGCACATCTGGGGAAGCCTCCTCACCAGCAAGGAGATCAGCTGACACAGAAGGAGAGCTTTGGGGGCTCAGAGGAGAGCCCAGCAACAGGTTGGTGGCAGGAAGGACAGGGGTAGACCTACACACATGGTCTCTGCCACAGCCCTACACACCCCAGCCTGAGACAGTTATCCACCAGGGCACACAGCGGGCTGGGAGCTGGAACATAGGGTTTGGAGAGCAGAACTGGGGAGGGTACTGCTATTGGCTGTGGAGCCAGCCTGAGGGGATGGGAGTGAGGATCTCCACAACTGGGAATGCCTGGAGGAAGCTCAGACTGCCACAGAAGTGTAGCACCATTGTTGAGTGATGTGTAAAGGGTGGGATCATCATTGTAGCCTCTCTTCTCACATGCTGGCCCCTGCCTCCATGGGCACTAGGGAGGACCTCTGCCAGAGCTGGCTTGTGCACCCTTGCCATCACTTCCTCCACTCCACCCCCAAAACTGAACGACCTGCTCACACCAACTGCTGCCTGATGGGCTTTTGCATTCCAATTGCTACCCCAGCACCCGCCTGCCTGTGCAGCCCACTTGCCTCAATCATTGCCTTGGCTTCTTCCTGTCTGACAGGCCCCTGTGTGTTCTGGTAACCTCTGGAAAAGACTCTGGTGGGAGGGACACATGCAGAGGTGGGGCTGAAGCTACAGCTAAGACCCTGGAGCCATGTGATTAAGGAAGAAGAGGTGAAATCACTCCTCACAGATGCACATACCATGGAGTTACCCCTCTGATAATGGCTTCCTAAATTCATTCACCAGTGAAATATCCAAAAGGACAACAAATGCTTCTACAGTTGGGATGGGTATGGCTTTAGCAGCTGTGAGCTTTGTGGGCACATACACATGGGGGTTGGGCCAGGCCAAATTCTGAGCTGACTCCATAGCTTCCACAGCAGGTCCAGGTGCAAGACTACTGCAGTCCTGGGACCTGATCTCAGTGGATTTGCATCAGTGGCCTCATGAAAAAATTGTGTGAGAGTTACCAAGGCCAATTGTCAGCATACCCATAGTTAAGGTGGGACCAAGAGCAGTGCTAACAACAATGTACTTTGTGAGACTGCACAAAAGGGAAAAGGAGACACAACAGAGCACATTAACAGGTGAACATCTCCAGAGGTGGAATACGCGGTGGCTTCTCTCCCAGTGGGAGCACTCCAATCCTACCTACCTTGCACTGTACATAAGAAACACAGTTATGAAACAGATCTAGGGACCTCTACTCCAACAACTAGGGTACAGACCCCACCCCTGACAGGGAAGTAACAACCACAGAGCAAAGGGAAGGCTCCACTCAATATTTAAAACAGGCTCTGGTCACCACAACACCAGTCAAACCCCCTATCAAGAGGATAACAGCACAAGCCTCCGGACCAAACTCACACATCAAGGGGAAGACACCAGAAGCAAGAGGAACAATTATCCTGCAGCCTGCAGAAAGGAGACCACAAACAAAGAAATTTACACAAAATGAAATGACAAAGAAATATGTCACAGATGAAGGAGCAAGATAAAAACCTAGAAGTACAGCTAACTGAAGAGGAGATAAGCAATCTATCTGAAAAAAGAATTCAGAGTAGATAGTAAAGATGATCCAAGATCTTGCAAAAAAAAATTGGAGGCATAGATAGAGAAGATACAAGACATGTTTAACAAAGACCTAGAATAACAGAAGAACAAACAAATAAAGACAAACAATAAAATAACTGAAATGAAAAATGCAGTAGAAGGAATTCATAGCAGAATAACTGAGGCAGAAGAATAGATAAGTGAGCTGGAAGACAGAATGGTGGAAATCTCTATTATGGAAAAGAATAGACAAAAAGAATGAAAAGAAATGAGGACAGTCTCAGAGAACTCTGGGACACCATTAAATGCACCAACATATGCATTATAGGGGTCCCAGAAGAAGGAGAAAAAGGGAAAGGGCCTGAGAAAATATTTGAAGATGTTATAGTTGAAAACTTCCCTAACATGGGAAAGGAAATAGTCAACCAGGTCCCAGAAGTTCAGAGAGTCCCTTACAGGATAAACCCAAGGAGGAACACATATTAATCAAACTAACAAAAATTAAAGACAAAGAAAAAATATTAAAAGCAACAAGGGAAAAAAAAAAAAAATAACATACAAGGGAACCACCAAAACCACCAGCTGATTTTTCAGCAAAATCTCTGTAGGCCAGAAAAGAATGACATGTTATATTTGAAGAGATAAAGGGGAAAGATCTATAACCAAGAATATGCTACCCAGCAAGGATCACATTCAGATTCAATGGAGAAATCAATCACTTTACAGACAAGCAAAAGCTAAGAGAATTCAGTACCACAAAATCAGCTTTGCCACAAATGTTAAAGGATCATCTCTAGGCATGAAACACAAGAGAAGAGAACAAAAGAGGAAGGGAAGAAAAAAGACTTTTAAAAAAACCCAAAACAGTTAAGAAAATGACAATAGGTACATATGTATCAATAATTACCTTAAATGTAAAGGGATTAAGTGTTCCACCAAAAGACTCAGGTTTGCTAAATATACACAAAAATAAGCTGTCTAGAAGAGACTCACTTCAGACCTAGGGATACATACAGACTGAAAGTGATGGGATGGAAAAAGATATTCCATGCAAATGGAAATCAAAAGAAAGCTGGACTAGAAATACTCATATCAGACAAAATAGACTTTAAATAAAGACTATTACAAGAGACAAGGAAGTACACTACACAATGATCAAGGGATCAATCCAAGAAGAAAATTTAAAATGTTCATATATGTGAACCCAACATAGGAACACCTCAATACATAAGGCAAATGTTAACAGCCATAAAAGGGGAAACTGACAGTAACACAATATTAGTAGGGGACTTTAACACCCCACTTTCACCAATGGACAGGTCATGCAGATAGAAAATTAACCTTAAATTAGCCTTAAATGACACATTAAAACAAATAGACAACTAATATTTATGACATTCCATCTATAAGTAGCAGAATACACTTTCTTTTCAAGTGCACGTGGAACATTTTCCAGGATAAATCATATCATGGGTCACAACTCAAGTCTTGGTAAATTTAAGAAAATTGAAATCATACAAAGAATCTTTTCCAACCACAATACTTTCACATTAGAAATAAATTACAGGAAAATAAACAGTAAAAACACAGGCACATGGAGGCTAAATGATATGTTACTAAATATGCAATAGATCACTGAATAAATCAAAGAGGAAATTTAAAAAATACATAGAAACAATGAAAATGAAAACACAATGATCCAAAACTTACAGGACTCATCAACAGCAGTTCTAAGAGGGAAGATTATAGCAATACAGTCTTACCTCATGAAAGAAAAAAAAATCTCAAATAAACAGCCTAACCTTACACTTACAGCAACTAGAGAAAAAAGAAAAAACAAAACCTAAAGTTAATAGAAGGAAAGAAATCAAATGAAATAGACACAAAGAAAACAATAGCAAAGATCAATGAAACTAAAAGCTTGTTCTTTGAGAATATAAACAAAATTGATAAACCTTTAGCCAAATTCATCAAGAAAAAAAGGGAGAGGACTCAAATCAATAAAATTTGAAATGAAAAAGGAGAAGTTACAATGGACACCACAGAAATGCAAAGGATCATAAGAGACTACTACAAGCAGCTATATACCAATGAAATTGACAACTTAGAAGAAAGAGTCAAATTATTAAAAAGGTACAACCTTCCAAGACTGAAGCACACACTATGATAAAACTCCTCCAACAAACAAAAGTCTAGGACCAGATGGCTTCACAGGCGAATTCTATCAAACATTTAGAGAAGAGTTAACACACATCTTTCTGAAACTCCTCCAAGAAATTGCAGAGGGAGGAAAACTCCCAAGTTCATTCTACGAGGCCACCAACACCTTGATATCAAAACCAGATGAAGATATTACACACACACACAAAATTACAGGCCAATGTTGCTGATGAAGATAGATGCAAAAATCCTCACCAAAATACTAGCAAACAGAATTCAACAACAAATTAAAAGGATGATTCACCATGATCAAGTGAGATTTATCCCAGGGATGCAAGGATTCTTCAGTATATGCAAATCAATCAATGTGATACACCACATCTACAAATTGAAGAATAAAAGCCATATGATCATCTCAATGGATAAAGAAAAAGCTTTTGACAAA
Organism: Neophocaena asiaeorientalis asiaeorientalis; assembly: GCF_003031525.2. NCBI lineage: Eukaryota > Metazoa > Chordata > Mammalia > Artiodactyla > Phocoenidae > Neophocaena > Neophocaena asiaeorientalis. The sequence goes on along the minus strand of NW_020175838.1, from coordinate 250,581 downwards.
ATTCAACAATGATTTATGATAAAAACTCTCCAGAAAGTGGGTATAGAGGGAACATACCTCAACATAATAAAGGCCGTATATGACAAACCTACAGCAAACATCATTCTCAACAGTGAAAACCTGAAAGCATTTCCTCTAAGACCAGGAAAAACACTAGAATGTCCACTCTCACCACTTACACTCAACATAGTTTTGGAAGTTTTAGTCATGGCAATCAGAGAAGAAAAAGAGTCAAAATTGGAAAAAGAGAAGTAAAACTGTCACTGTTTGTAGCTGACATACTATACATAGAAAATCCTAAGGATGCTACCAGAAAACTACTAGAACACATGAATGAATTTGGTAAAGTTGCAGGATACAAAATTAATGCGCAGAAATCTCTTGCATTCCTATACACTAACAATGAATGATCAGAGAGAGAAATCAAGGAAACAATCCCATTTACCATCACATCAAAAATAATAGAATACCTAGGAAGAAACCTACCTAAGGAGGCAAAAGACCTGTAATAAGAAAACCAAAAGATACTGATGAAAGAAATAAAAGATGACACAAACAGATGGAGAGATATACCATGTTCTTGGATTGGAAGAATCAATATTGTGAAACCGAGTATACTACACAAAGTAATCTACAGATTCAATGCAATCCCTATCAAATTACCAATGGCATTTTTCACAGAATTACAAAAAAAATTATACAATTTGAATGGAAACACAAAAGACCAAGAATAGTCAATGAAATCTTGAGAGAGAAAAACAGGGCTGGAGAATTCAGGGTCCCTGGCTTCAGAGTAAACTACAAAGCTAGGGTCATCAGAACAGTATGGTACTGGCACAAAAACAGAAATATAGATCAATAGAACAGGATAGAAAGTCCAAAGATAAGCCTATACATCTATGGTCACCTAATCTATGCCAAAGGAGGCAAGAATATACAGTGGAGAGAAGACAGCCTCTTCAATAGTGGTGCTGGGAAAACTAGAGAGCTACATGAAATTTAATGAAATTAGAACACTCCCTAACACCATTCACAAAAATAAACTCAAAATGGATTAAAGACCTAAATGTAAGGCCAGTTAGTACAAACTCTTAGAAGGAAACATAGGCAGGACAACTCTTGATATAAATTGCTGCAAGATCTTTTTTGATCCACTTTTTAGAGTAATGAAAATAAATTAAAAGTAAACAAATGGGACCTAATTAAACATAAAAGCTTTGCAGAGCAAAGGAAACCATAAACAAAATGAAAAGACAACCCCCAGAATGGGAGAAGATATTTGCAAATAAAGAGACCAACAGGGATTAATTTCCAAAGTGTACAAACTGCTCATGTAGCTCAATATCTTAAAAAACCAAACAACCCAATCGAAAAATGGATGGAAGATCTAAGTAGACATTTCTCCAAAGAAGACATACAGGTGACTTAAAAGCACTGAAAAGATGCTCAGTATCACTAATTATTACAGAAAAGCACATCAAAACTACAATGAGGTATCACCTCACACCAGTTAGAATGTCCATCAACTAAAAAAACTACAAACAATAAATGCTGGAGAGTGTGTGGAGAAAAGGGTCCCTCCTACACTGTTGGTGGCAATGTAAATTGGTACAGCCACTATGGAGAACAGTATGGAGGTTCCTTAAAATAATAAAAATAGAGCTATTGTATGATCCAGCAATCCCATTCCTGGGCATATATCCAAGAGTAAACCAAAATTCGATAAAGTACATGACGCCCAAAGTTTATTGCAGTGAAGTATGTCAGACAAAGAAAGACAAATATCATATGAAATCACGTATATGTGGAATCTAAAAAAAAGGTACAAATGAAGCTATGTCCAAAATACAAATGGAGTTAGAGATGTAGAAAACAAGTTTATACTTATCAGGGGATAAGGAGTGGAGGGATAAATTGGGAGATTGGGATTGACATATTCACACTTCTATATATAAAATATATAACTAATAAAGACCTAGTGTATAGCATAAGGAATTCTCAATACTCTATAATGGCCTTTATGGGAAAAGAATCTAAAAAAGAGTGGATATATGTATATGTATAACTGATTCACTTTGCTGTACACCTGAAACTAAGACAAGATTGAAAATCAACTGTACTCCTATAATTTTTTTTTAAAAAAGAGAAATACACTGTAAAACAATTTACAGTGTAAATTCCTTACACTGTAAGGAATCAACAGTAGACTAGGTAATACAGAAAATCACATAAGCAAACCAGGAGATAGAACAATGGAAATCAACAAATCAAACAGCAAAATGAAAAACAATTTTTTTTAAATATTAGGATAGTTTGTGGAACTTCTAAGACAACATCAAGTGTACTTACATTCACATTATGGGAGTTCCAGAAGGAGAAGAGGGAGAGAAATTAGTAGGAAATGTATCTGATGAATTATGAATGAAAACTCCTCAAAGCTGAAGAAGGAAATAGATTTCCAGGTTCAGGAATCATAGAGAGTTCCAAATAAGATAAAGCCAGAGACACCCACACAAAATATATATCATATAAAAGGGGAAAAGTTAGAGATAAACAGAAAATTTTAAAGGCAGCAAGAGAAAAAGGGTCATATAAAAAGGAACCCTGATTTTTGTGCTGAAATTTTGGCAAGACAGAAGGGAGTAGTATCATGATATATTTAAAGTGCTGAAAGGGAAAAAAAGCTAAAACCTAGTATACTCTACTCAGCAAAGTTATCATTCAGAGTTGAAAGAACGATAAAGAGCTTCTCAGACAAGCAAAATCTAAAAAGTACATCAATACTAAACCAAACTCACATGAAGTGTTAAAGGATTTTTAAGTGAAGAAGAAAAGTCTACAACTAAGATTTATAGGAAAGGAAAACAAATCCCACTAGTAAAAGAAAATATATACTAAAGATTGTGAATCAACCACCTAAATAAGCTAGTACAAAAGTTAAAAGACAAAAAAGTTTAAATCAACTATAATATAAATAGATACGGTTTCAACAAGAAGATATAAATATTAGATAAAAAATACAAAGCATGGGGGAGTTGAGTAAAAAAGTTGATTTTTTAGAATGTGTTTGAACTTAAATAACTATCAGTTTAAGATAAGTAGATACAACTATAGGTCAACATATATGAATTCCATGGTAATCACAAATCAAAAACCAACACAGGTACACAAAATCTAGAAGGAAAGGAACACAAGCATACCACTAAAGAAAACCAATATATCATAAGGGAAAAAAAAAAAAAAAGAACAGAGAAGAACTAAAAAAACAACCAGAAAACAAAATGGCTATAAGTGCACTCATATCAATAGTTACTTTAAATGTCAATGTACAAACATTCCAACCCAAAGTCATAAGGAGGCTGATTGGACAAAAAAAAAAAAAAAAATCGATATTCTGCCTGCAAAACACTCACTTTAGAACTAAAGACAAATGGGCTGAAAGTGAGAAGATGGAAAAGTATATGCCATGCAAATGTAAATGGCAAGGAAGCTGTGGTAGAAATATCGTATCAGACAAGTAGACTTTTAGAAAAGTCTATAACAAAAGACAAACACTAGTATTATATAATGATAAAGGGATCAGTACAAGAAGAAGATATAAGAGTCACAAACTTATATGCATGTAATATAGGAGCACCTAAATATACAAAGGAAATATAACAGGTGTAAAGTTAGAAATTGACAATAATACAATATTAGGGAACATTACATCGTTGGACAGATCATCCAGACAGAAAATCAATACGGAAATATTGGCCTTAAATGACATATTAGACCAGTTGTACTTAGTAGATATCTGCAAGACATTCCATCTGAAAACATTAGAATAGACATTCTTCTCAAAAGCACATGGAACATTCTCCAAGATGCATCACATGCTAGGCCACAAAACAAGTTTCTACAAATTTAATAAGCTATATATTATATCAAGCATTTTTTTTTCTGCTTACAATAGTATGAAACCAGAAATCAATTACAGGAAGGAAAATGGGAAAAACACAAACATGTGGAGACTAGTCAATAAGCTAGTAAAATAAACAAACAAAAATGAGTCAATGAAGAAATCAAAGAGCCCATCAGAAAATACCTCGACATAAATGAAAATAAAAACACAACTTTCCAAAATCTATGCAACACAGGAAAAGCAGTTCTAATATGGAAGTTTATAACAATACAGGCCTAACTCAAATAGACAACCTAACTTATCATCTAAAGGAATTAGAAAAAATAACAGACAAAGCCCAACATCAGCAGAAGGAAGGAAATAATATAGATGAGTAAGGAAATAATATAGATGAGTGAGTAAATAAATAAAATGGAGACCAAAAGCAAAAAGAAAGATCAATGAAACCACGAGCTGGTTTTTTAAACAGATAAACAAAATTGATAAAACTTTACCCAGACTCATTAAGGAAAAAATGAAAGAGGACACAGATAAACAAAATAAGAAATAAAAGAGAAGTTATAACTGATATCACAGAGACACAAAGATCATGAGAAAAGACTACAAATGTTTATATGCAAACAAATTGGACAATCTAGTATAAATAGATAAATTCCTAGAAAAATACAATCTTCCAAATCTGAATCAGGAAGAAATAGATAATCTGAACAGACAAAATCAAATCACTAATATTGAATCAGTAATTTAAAAACTCCCAACAAACAAAGGTCCAGGACCAGACAGTTTTAAAGGAGAATTCTCCAAAACATATAGAGTTAAAACCAATCCTTCTCAAACTATTCAAAAAACTGAAAAGGAGGGAACACTCCCAAATTCATGGGAGGCCACAATTACCCAGATATCAAAACCAGACCAAGACACACACACACACACACACACAATTACAGGCTAATATCTAGGATGAAGGTAGATGAAAAATCCATATTAGCAAACAGAATTCAACAATATATAGAAAGGGTCACACTCCATTATCAATTGTGATTTATTCCACGGATGCAAAGATGATCCAATACCTGCAAATGAATTAATGTAATACACCACTTTTTAAAAAGGAAGGATAAAAAAATCACATGATCATCTCAATAGACAAAAAAGCATTTGACAAAACTCAACATCTATTCATGGTAAAAACTCTCATCAAAATGAGTATTGAGAGAACATATCTCAATGTAATAAAGGTCATTTATGACAGACCCGTAGCTAACATCATACTCAATGTTGAAAAGCAGAAAGCTCTTCCTCTAAAATCAGGAACAAGACAAGAATTCCCACTCTTGCCAATTCTATTTAACATATTATTGGAATTCCTAGCCACAACAATAATACAAGAAAAAGAAATAAAAGTCATCTAAATTGTAAGGGAAAAAATAAAATGTCTATATTTGCAGATGACATGATATATGTAGAAAACCCTAAGTCTCCACCAAAAACCTATAAGAACTAATTAATTTATTCAGTAAAGTTGTTGGATACAAGATTAATATATAGATTTTTTTTCTGCTTTTTTATACACTAATAGTGATCTATCAGAAAAGAAAGCAAGAAAACAACTCCATTTAAAATCACATGAAAAGAATAAAATACCTGGAAATAAACTTAACCAAGGAGGTGAAAGACCTATCCTCTGAAAACTCTAAGACACTGACAAAGGAAACTGAATAAGATACAAAGAAAGTGAAAGATATCCCATGTTCATAGATTGGAAGAATTAATATTATTAAAATATCCATACTATCCAAAGCAATCTACAGATTTAACGCAATCCCTAGAAAAATGCCAATGACATTTTTCAAAGAACTAATACAAATAATTTTTAAATTTGTATGGAGCCACAAAACACCCTAAAAGCCAAAACAATTCTTTTGATAAAGAACAAAGCTGGAGACATCACACTCCCTGACTTCAGACAATATTACAAAGCTACAGTGATCAAAACAGTATGGTATTTGCACAAAAAAAGATACATATATCAATGAACACATAGAAAGCCTAGAAATAAATCCATGCACATATAGTAAATTAATCTATGGCAAAGGAGACAAAATATAGAGTGGGGAAAAGACAATATCTTTAATAATTGTTCTGGGAAAACTGGACATCTACATGTAAAAGAATAAAATTAGAACATTTTCTCACACCACATAACAAAAATAAACTCAAAATGGGTTGAAGACCTAAATGTAAGAACATAAATCATAAAACTCCCGTACGAAAACAGGCAATACTCTTTGACATAGTCTTACCAAAAATATTTTTGGATCTTTCTCCTCAGGCAAAGGAAACAAAAGCAAAAGTAAACAAATGGGACCTAGTTAAACTTAAAAGCTTTTGAACAGCAAAGAAAACTGTCAACAAAATAAACAAAAACTGGAGAAAATATTTGCAAATGATATGTCCAATAAAGGGTTAATATCCAAAATATCCACACAACTCATACAACTCAATATATATATATAAAAAAAAAACACAAAAGAAACACGATTAAGAAATGGTCAGGGCTTCCCTGGTGGCGCAGTGGTTGAGAGTCCACCTGCCGATGCAGGGGACACGGGTTCGTGTCCCGGTCTGGGAAGATCCCACATGCTGCGGAGCGGCTGGGCCCGTGAGCCATGGCCGCTGAGCATGCACGTCCAGAGCCTGTGCTCCACAAGGGGAGAGGCCACAACAGTGAGAGGCCCGCAAATCGCCACAAAAGAAAAAAAAAGAAAAGAAAAGAAATGGTCAGAAGACCTGTGTGGACATTTTTCCAAAGAAGACATACAGATGTCAACAGGCACTTGAAAAGATGCTCAACGTTGTTAACTGTCAGGGAAATACAAATCAAAACCACAATGATATATCATCTCACACTTGTCAGAATGGCTATTACCAAAAATACCACAACTAGCAAATGTTTACATGGATGTGGAGAAAAGGGAACCCTAGTCCACTGTTGGTAGGAATGTTAATTGGTGCAGCCACTATGGAAAATAGTATGGAGGTCCTTCAAAAAGCTAACAATACAAATACCATATGATCCAGCAATTCAACTCCTGTGTATAAATCTGAAGAAATTGAAAACACTAATTAGAAAAAATATATGCACCCCAATGTTCACAGAAGCATTAGTCACAATTGCCAAGAGATTAAGTCAATCTTGTTCAGTGCTTTATCACCAAATGAGCACTATACCTAACTCACACTAGATGCATAATAAATGCTGCTGAATAATTAATTTATAATTGAAACCTCAGCAAGCAGACAAAGCCTGGTCCTGACATTTGATAAGGACCCAGACACAGAGAATAAGGCTCAAGGCTGAGAAGCAAATAATTAAAACTAGAAAATAATAGTTTGAACATGAGGTAAAGAAGAAAAGGAAGGAAGGAAGGAAGGAAGGGAGGGAGGGAGGAAATACCAGAATATGTGATCAGACCAGTAATAAAAGAGGATGCCGGTAATAAAAGAGGATGCCACTGAACCAGGTACTTATGTTATGTCATTAATTCATTTAATAAACAGTTATAAGCATTATAAACATTTTATAATGCTAAAAATGGTGGTACCAGGGATACAAAAATGAACAAGTTACAGTCCCTGCGTTCAAAGAACTACAATCTAATGGGGGATGCAAAATACAAGATGATAAATATCAAAATTAATAAACAGAGAGCTAATGAAATACATGGGAAAAATAACTACTCTTGTATGAGAGTATATCAGATAAATTCTCCCAGAAGATATTACCTCTAAATGTAGTCTTAAAGAAAAGTAAGATTTAACTCAACAACTGCTACCTGGATGGATTATGCTGGAAAGGGAAAGGAAAGATGATGTTCCAGGAAGACAAGGAAAATGCACATTAAAAACTTAGCAGTGAAAATGAGCATGGTATATTCAGAGAACTAAAAAACAGTGATGAAAATTGAGACTGGACACTTGATAAAAGGGGACCAAATTATGATATAAAATTTGAACTTCATTTTTAGGACAGTGGAGAGCTATTAAAGAGTTTCAAATAAGGAAATTTAAAAATCGAACTTATGCTTTAAAAAAAATCATTCTGACTAATGTGGAAAATCAACTGAAGTGGAAAAGACCTAAAGACAGAGAGACTAGCTAGGATGAAGCTACTGCTGGAATCTAAGGAAGAAACGGAGGAAGTTGGAAAGGTAGAGGCAAAGAGCACAGAGGAAAGAGTTGAGCAACAATGAGCAAAGGGATAGGAGGAGCTAGGGATTGATTGCTTGTTGGGATCAGAGGAGATGAGAATGAGAGGAGATATGGATGAGTACCAGTTATCTGTTTTGAAAACTGGTACTATTTGCTGAAGTAACAAATAAAGCAAGAGAAGAGTTGGGGGTGAGGTTGGATGGAGTTGATCCAGGCTAGAAAATTTTAGTTTTGAGTTGCCTCTGGGAATTCTAAGTGGAGAAGCCTTGAAGGCAGTCGGATATACCTGGTTCTGGGGCTCAAGAAAAAGATTTGAACCGGGGTTCCTGATATTTCCCTAACTGAGAAAAAAAGATTGGCCACAGAGTTCAAGGACTAAAGAATGACTGGTAATGGAAAAGTTAGAGATGAGTGCTGCCTGCTACACAATTCAGAGGGATTCAGAGACAAAAATAATCCAACAAAAAGTTTTCTAAATATTTGTCTCAGCTTTTCTCATTTAATTCTCCATATTACAGTGTGTAAAACATCAGTTAAGGTTTCCAGTCAGACGTTGAATTGTGTTTATCTCTGCTCCTAATGGAAATAATACATATTAAAATATCAATACTGCTTTTTAAAAAAGGTTATAAATCCAAGAGCAAAGGAATAGTGAGTGGAAATGAGAGTAACTGGAAAACGTCAACAAATGTTAATATGTGAAAAGCAAATAGTGAGGTGGCAACTGACTTATCAGTAAAAAGAACTTGAAACCTAGGAACTTACAGTTGGAGACAAAGCTGAAAAGCAGGCTTTTCTGTAGATCACTGGAGATTTGGAACTTGAGACGCTTGGCATATTGGTTGGCCCTCGTGAGGCATGGAGCTGGAAATTAGTTGAAAGATCTGCATATGGAGTAATCAGAAGCCCTTCATCCTATTCACCCCCCTTATCTTGCACAGCCAGATTAATACCACTTTTTAACTTCCTCAGGAGACCAGATGTTTAGTCCTTAGAGCCTCTAGACTGGAGACACCAAGAACAATGGAGTTTGATGGTGCTGAAGTGAATACATACATTTCTGAGTAGTACTTTATTATAAACTTTCCAGCAGTATTTTATATTTTAAGTAATACAGAGGCAATAATTCAATAAATTTTAAATTTGCCCAATAAAAGACTAGCAAACCATTCAGGAAATCATATTCATGCAATTGTTTCCTTTTTTTTTTTTTTTTAAAGAAGGCAGAAATATCTAAAACTATCCAGGATTTTTGACACCAATATGCCTTGGCGCTATGCTCTTTACTTTGCTAGTAATGTAAGAGAAAAGAAACAAGGCACTAAGGTTGGAATCAGCACCTCTACAACAAAGCCTCCTGCCAATTCTTTTAGGACCATCAGTGGCAACAAAAAGATCATCAGAGACTGGAGTCCCAGAAAATCTGGATCTTCCTCTTGAATTCCTTATCCTTCTAGTGGAGGATTCTCCCAATGAAAGGACCTGAGAATTTCTTCAAATCTGAAGATGTTTGCTGGAGAGATGGTTACAGAATAGGAGTCTATTTTTCCTCTTCCCTACTGGCTGCCTTCTCTCAGCTGTCAGAGTCCCTGCTGCATAAACTTTTCTGGGCTCTTCCATGGAAGATGTAGAGAGTGCTGCTACATTGCCTTATGATTCCAAAGCCTACAAAACCCTCATATACCCAATAGTACCTCAGAGATTGGAAGTACGAAAAATGCTTCTTTGCCTCCACCCGGTTACCTATAGTCTAGGTGGCCCAACCAACCCTACCAAATCCAATTGTTTCACCCCTTTACTTCTCTCTTGAACCAAACCAGCAATGCTATGGCTATGAAATTCTTCTCCAATATCATGGGACAAAGCTGAACCTCTGCTGTTAGTTATGTGGCCCTTAGTAATTCAACTACCATTCTTGTACCTTCTTTCTCTACCTCACAGACTTGAGAGAGAAACTCCATTGTTCATAATGGAGAATTGAAACCCCTACACTTCATGAATTTCTCTTTCTTCTTGTTTAAATACACGATGTCTTGACCACCTCCCACTTATTTCTTCATCTTTCTTCTTAGATATTTCCTTTATTTCATTGTTTTCCTTTACCTCATTTGATCCTACAGGCAGCTCATTTCAGTTTCTTTCTTATTCCTGATCATATGCTTCTGAAATTATATGCTCATGAAAACACATACACACAGAAGTGCTCATTCCTGAATGGCACTTTTACTGTTACCATAGAGACATATCAGTTTCCTATCTAGTGAGGGAGGTGAATCATGGCTCATGAATATTTATTTCATTTTATATTTGATTATTCCATTTTTAACATCTGTGGCAAAAATGATATTTTGTTTTCAATATATTTTCAGTTAAACATTTTTCTTTTGAAGAAATACTTCATCCTCACTCAAAAAAATCCAGTGAAACAGTCTAATGCTATTAGTGCCATTGTACTAATCAGTTTCTAAATAAGTTGATAAAGAGTTAATAAGTATAAATTTTGGGTATACCATTGAGTATTATCCTGTGTTGTACACTTCTTAACCAATATACTCACCTGCAAAAGTATGCATTATTATTAAGGATTCTTCTAATTAATCACTAGGTGTGTGTGCCCATTACTTGCCTAACAATCCCTGTGATTCACTTGGATGAAGAAATTTAGAAAATATCACTAAATCAGAGTACTTCAGTAGCATTCAACAAGTCTTGGGGACAATTGTTTTTACATTTCTGGATCACTTTTCAGTTTTTGAAACATTCACATATGTGACAGGGTATAAGAATTCAACCTGTTTTATTATAGAAACAACTGTTTTACTCATCTTTCTTTTCTGTGTTGCATTAGAAAGATAGAATGCATATATTTCCCCACACTTCCTAAGAGTATTTGAATTTTGAGCTATTCTTTATTTCAAAGAAATAAAACATTTTCTGTTTGATGTTAATTCTAACTCTGAGTTTAACTGACCATCAAAGCAAATGAAAATAGCACATTTTGAAGGGAATGAGGATTCATGTGATAAAAAAAAAGAAGGTCTAGTGAGGGAATCAGAGAGGAGTAGTAAGTCACTTTGATGATCAGATGGGACCTGCGAATCTGAGGAGGAATAACATTTTTGGCTTGAAACAAAGCAGGTGAATATACCCAGCCAAAGACCACACTAAATGTATTATTTAGGTGTAAGAAGGGATTTGTCTGACCACCAGGAATGATGACTTTACATGGGTCCTAGAACATATCCAAATCCAACACCCCAGAACATCCATAAACCCAAAGAGGGGCCCCTAGGACAGGTAGGAGGATGATAGTTAGAAAGCCCCTTGCCAGAACTTTGTGGGCTAAACTGAATAACCTTCATGTCTTCTTGCTAGGATAGGTAACTAGGGTTTGTGACACCAAGTTGAGCATGTATTATCTCACTGAGCTTTACAAAAGCACAGCTAAGTAGGTTATACAGATGAAATCACATAAGAAAATGGTTGGGAGCACAGACTCAGGGGTTGAGGAGATGTAGCCTCTCATTCTTTGTCTTTCCCTTAGGATCTGTGTGTTGAACAAGTCATATTTTATTTAGCTAACCCTCTCTTTTCCATCTGGAAAAAAAAGGTAGGAAGGAAAACTTACAGGATTGTTGCCATGATTAAGTGAGCTCAATCAAGTAGAGAAGATAACCAAAGCCTGGATCAAAATAAGTATTCAATAAGTATTACCATTCAATAATTGTTACCATTAGTTAAAGCAGAAAGAGATCAAGTGATTTGTTCAAGGTCATGTATCTGGGTGGTAGCAGCATGAGGAATCTTTCCATTAACCCATATTACTTCTGGACCATCACCAGGACATTCCTACTGGGAACTGGAAACATCACTAGAGAGCCCCCTTCAGGTTCTACCAACCTAACTGAGGGTACCTAGAGGGTACACATGATTTGTTTATGTTTTCTTACTCAAACTCAATCAAGCAAGCAGATTGTTTGCTCAGTTATTTCTCCTGCCTCCACAGAAAGAGTAATGCCTATGAGAATTAGAACTATGTAACCTGGAAGTCAAGGCCCTTTGTCATCTGTCCCTAAACTTGCTCATTGGAAATTTTGTAATCATGATGTTGGCTGGACTCCACTAGTCCCTGTGCCTTGAGTTCTGCAGATTCATTTCTGTCCTGAATTCCCAGTATTTTCACAGAATTGATCAGCATTGTCGAGTATATTTTCCAGATGTTCTATGAAAGGGATTTTTCTAGTTTTGTTGCTTTCCCATTTCCATTTGCAAGAATATGGCTACACCATAAGCACTGCAGCTTTTGATCTCCCTTCCCCTTAAGTTTTACATATTCCATCTTAAACCAGTTTGTTGTAAACAAAGACAGATGTCCTTAAATATAATGGCAAGGTTATATATGTTTAATTTTCTCCTCATCAGTAAGAAACTATTTCAGACTCAAATCATGGAAAGACAACTGTTATGCATTGCATGATTTTTATATCCCTTTCCCCTAACACTTATTTGGAGTGAAATAATGCTTGTAAAATGTAATTTGGAGTGATAAGGATCTTTCCACAAAGATTTTTCAAAGAAACATAAAATAAATAAGAGTAAAAAATGTTCTAGGCAACAGACTACCTGGGAATCACAGATTGAGAATCCATGATGTAATTGAACATGCATATGGCACAATAGTAAAGAGAAGAAATTCTTAACAACAATTTATAAAGGAATTTCACTTGTAACATTTGCATTATGTCAACAATTAAATTCTATGTTAAGAGAGTTTAATATTTTACATTCATATTTTCCTCCCCTATATTCCCACATTTTACTTTGTAACTGTGCTAAAACACTTATTACAGTCCAGTTGTTAATTAATATGCCTGCCTCTCCCACTAGATAAGACATCTTGTCTTATTTGACTTTGCATCTCTGTCTAAGCACTATGCTTAACACGGAAGGCCTTCAGTGAATTTTGAGGACTTGAAGTGAATTTAAAGAGCATTTTATTTTTTTTTATTTTTTAATTTTTTTGCAGTACACGGGCCTCTCACCGCTGTGGCCTCTCCCGTTGCGGAGCACAGGCTCCGGACACGCAGGCTCAGCCGCCATGGTTCACGGGCCCAGCCACTCCGCTGCATGTGGCATCTTCCCAGACCGGGGCACGAACCCATGTCCCCTGCATCGGCAGGCAGACTCCCAACCACTGCGCCACCAGGGAAGCCCTAAAGAGCATTTTAAAATGTAGATTAGAAGAAAGTAATCCAGGAAGAATTGCTCTTATTATCAATACAATATGACATAATAAAGGAGCAGTTTTCAAACCTTAGTCAACCAAATCACTTAAGAGGATCAATGTAAAAATACTCAGTGACTGTACATTTTGACTGTACAAAAATTATTTTCAACAAATTCATTAATTGTTCACTAAATCATATGGATCACTAAACTTAAATACCCCATATGTGGTTGTGACAGAGCATCTATTCTTAAATCCGGGGCACGAACCCGTGTCCCCTGCATCAGCAGGCAGACTCTCAACCACTGTGCCACCAGGGAAACCCAAGAAATTATATTTTTGATTACCAATGATGATAACTGTTAATTAACACCTATTATTTGTTGAGCACTATACTAGGTGATTATGATGATTTCTGACACCAACTACCCAGAGTTTGGCCAAACTTCACAGGTTCAGAGGACAGTCCTACACAAGACTATCCTTGCTTGACACACCAGCACAAGTTCGGAGGTCCCCAGACAGCTACAGAGATCCTCAGAGGTCTGACCAGATGGCCAAATTTGGGGGTTTCCACTACTCCTTCAGGTTTAATAATTTGTTAGAACATCTCAGAACTCAGAAAATCATTATGCATAATTACTGTTTTATTGTAGTAAAAGGATATAAATCAGAATCAGGCAAGGGGAGAGACACAGATGGTGAGCTCTGGCAGGCCTAAATGTAAAGCTTTCATCATTCTCTGTCCTTGGAGTCAGGACAAATCACCCTCCAAACACATCAGTGTGTGATAATACACCAAAAGCACCAAACAATACAATACAAAACACAGAGGATCTCACCTGAGCCCCGAGTTTAGAGTTTTTATTGGGGTTTCATTACATCAACATTATTGACTGAATCATTGGTCATGAGGTCGAATTCAATATTCAGCCCCTCTCTCCTTCCTGGAGGTCAAGCTAAAATCATGTGGCTTAAGGTCTTTCTGGTATAACCAGCCTCCATCCTGAGTCATCTCACTAGCTTAGAATATCTAGGGGTCCACCATAAACATAAACTATCAGGGCCTACCAAGAACAACAAAGATACTCCTATCACTAGGGAAATTGCAAGGATTTAGTTGCTACCTCCTAGGAACCAGGGATAAAGGCCAGACAAATTCATTATTATACAGAAATGATTTTCATGTCTTATCTATAATAATATAATTCATTTAATTCATATAGCCACATGTTAAGGTGGGGTGTATTGTTCTAGACATGAGGAAATATAATTCTGGAGAGCTTAAATAATTTTCCCAAGGCCATGTAGCTAATGAATGTCAAAGCCAAGATTTGAAGCCATGTGTTCCTTTTTCTAGCCCCTTTCCCCAAAAGAGACTAATCTTTCACCTGATTATGCCTGAAGTTCAATATTTATTCCTAAAATTATAATAACTTTCCATCTCCTATACTACAGTTACATGGTCATGCTTTCAATGGAAGAAAGAACATTTTATATGAAAGATATTTAGTGTGCTCAATGATTATCTTCAAAGTCAGAGGAGACAATGAAATGTTAAGAACAGAAATAGGCTTGAGTGATAATTTCTGCCAATTCATAGTTAGCCCCTAAATCTGTGACCTTAGTCAAACCACTTATATCTCTGGGCATTAGTTTATGTCTATGAATGCTCTCCTATATTCCAGGATTATTATGGAATTCAAATAAAAGTTGTGAAAGCAGTTGTCATGTTCTCCCAAATCCCTTATTTTCCTCTATTTTTCCATAACATTTAACACCTTGTTCCAAAACCATTTCATATGATTTAAATATATAAGTTCCATAAATAAACAAGATTGTAAATTCTTCATATGCAGAGAACTAGTTTTTTAATGATATCACAAATTTCTAGATTAGGTCATGGTAAGTAGTAAATATTTAAGTTTCTGGAAATACTATAAACTGTGAATAGACTGATATTCAACTTATCCAAATCAATCATCACACTGGGGTAAACTAGAAATATTGGAAGAAAAAATTTAATATTAATATATGCATTGTCATAGGGAAGATGAAATAAAAATTATTTACTGTTTCATTTTTTTTAATTTTTAAAAATTACTGGACCAAGGGAGAAGGAATTTCAAAGCGTCCCTGTAGTTTAGGTTATATATACATGTAAAAGAATATATTTGTGAATTTAAAAATTAATTATTCTAAAGATGTCAAATATCCACAAAAGTACCCCCAAATGTGTCCTTAGTTTTTGAGCAATCCCACTGAAAATCTGTGTGTGCGTTTGTGTGTGTGTGTGTGTGTGTGTGTGTGTGTGTGTGTGTGTGCCAGCTGAGAACTATGTTGACAATCTTAGAACAGAAAAACAAGGAGAGAGGATCTGCATTACAAAATATCAAAAATTGTTATAAAGCTATAATAAGATAATGTGATCTGAGTATAAGAATAGAAAATAGACATATTGGACAGAATAAAAAGCACACAAACTAACAAACATGTATCAGGGCATTAGATTTACAATAAAGGTGATACTGCAGAGCAGTGGAAGAAAGAAGTCTTTTCACTATGTAATGCTAGGAGAATGAGCTATCGATACAGGCAAAAAACAACAACAACAACAACTTTGCATCTACCTCACACTGATCACAAAATAAAAAAAAATCAATTGCAGATGAGTTGTAGGTTTATATATGAAAGAAGAGCAATAAAATTTATAGGAGAATACCTTTACAATTTGGGGTACGAAAATTCTTAAACAGAACATAAAAGCACTAACCATAGAGGGGAAGATTAATAATTTGGATTACATCAAGAGACACTATTAAGAAAATAAAAAGACTGAGTAGAGTGACTTCCCTGATGGCGCAGTGGTTAAGAATCTGCCTGTCAATGCAGGGGCCAAGGGTTTGAGCCCTGGTTCAGGAGGATCCCACATGCCACAGAGCAAATTAAGCCTGTGTGCCACAACAAAAACTAAGCCTGTGTGCCACAGCTACTGAGCCTGCACTCTAGAACCCATGAGCCACAACTACTGAGCCCGTGTGCCACAACTACTGAATCCTGTGTGCCTAGAGCCCATGCTCCACAACAAGAGAAGCCACCACAATGAGAAGCCCTCACTCTGCAATGAAGAGTACCCCCTGCTCACCGCAACTAAAGAAAGCCTGCACGCAGCAACAAAGACCCAACTCAGCCAAAAATAAATAAATAAAATAAATTTATTTTTGAAAAATAAGAATGGATATATGTATAGGTATAACTGAATCATTAAAAAAAACTGAGTAGAGTAAAATAGTTTCAATACATAATACGTAACTTATAAAAGTTTTGTATCTAAAATATGTGAAGGAGCTGACACATTAATAGGGACAAAAAGACAACCATGTGTGCATTGGTAGTCAGGGCTGATCCCCAGCCCATCGACTGCCAGGCCATGCCTTATGCGGAGGCTGCCGGCCACTCGTGGGAAAGGCTGGTTCATATGAGAAGATATTTACAAGCAACATATCTGGTAAGGGGTTAATATCCAAAATATACAGAGAACCCATACAACCCAATATCAAACAAACAAATAATTCAATATAAAAAATGGGTAGAGAACTTGAACAGTCAGTTTTCCAAAGAAGTCATACATATGACCAACAGGCACATGAAAAATGATCAACATTGCTAATCATCAGGAAAATGAAAATGAAAATCACAATGAGATAGCACCTCACACCTGTTAGAATGGCTGTAATCAAAAAGACAACAGATAACAAGTGTTGGCATGAATATGAAGAAAAGGGAAACCTCATGCATTGTTGGTAGGAATGTAAATTTGTGCAGCTACTGTGGAAAATATTGTGGAGGTTCCTCTACTCTACTTAGTATCTATTAATCCCACACTCCTAAATTAAAAATAGAACTACCTTATGAGCCAGCAATTCCACTTCTGGGTTATTTCCCAAAGAAAACAAAAACCCTAAATCAAAAAGATATATTCATATATGTTCATTGCAGCATTATTCACAATGGCAAAAATATGGAAGCAGCCGAAATGCCCATCAATAGATGAATGGATAAAGATGTGGTATATATATACAAGGGAATATTACTCAACCATAAAAAAGAAGGAAATCTTGCCAATTTGTGACAACATAGATGGATTTATAGAATATTATGCTAAGTGAAATAAGCCAGACTGAGAATGAAAAATACTGTATTATTTCATTTATATGTAGAATCTAAGAAACAAAACAAATGAATGAAAACAAAACAAAGTGAGCAAGCATAACAAAACAGAAACAAAGTCATAGATACAAACAGGTGGTTTCCAGAAGCAATGGGGTGGGGGAATGAGTGATATATGTGAGAGAGATTAAGAGGTACAAATTTACAGTTACAAAATAAATGAGTTGCAGGGGTGAAATGTACCATGTGGGGAATATAGTTAATGATAATATAATATCTTTGTATGGTGAGGAAGGTTGTCAAAAGGTACAAACTCCCTGTTATAAGATAGGAAAGTACTAGAGATGTCATGTAAGACATGATTAATATAATTACCACTGCTCTATGTTCTATATGAAAGTTGCTAAGAGACGAAATTCCAAGAGCTCTCATCACAAGGAAAATATTTTTCAATATACTGAGAACACATTTAGGATTCTTTTTCTTCTTTTTTTTTTTTGTTGAAATATAGTTGATTTACAATAGTTAGTTTCAGATGTACAGCCAAGTTATTAAGTTATATATATTATATTTTTATTCAGATTATTTTTCATTATAGGTTATTGCAAGATTTTGAATATAATTCCCTGTTTTATCCAGTAAATAATTATTCCTTAGCTATTTTACATATAATAGTTAGTATCTATTAATCCCACACTCCTAAGTTATCCTTCCCCCCTTCCATTACCATTTGGTAATTTTAAGTTGGTTTTCTATGTCTATGAGTCTGTTTCTATTTTGCTTATAGATTCATTTTCATTATTTTTTAGATTCCACATATAAGTGATATCATATAATATTTATCTTTCTCTGACTTCACTAAGTATAATATCCTCTAGGTCCATCTATATTGCTGTAAATGCCAGTATTTCATTCTTTTTACAGTTAAGTAATATTCCATTGTATATATATATACCACTCTTCTGAATCCAGTTGTCTTTTGATGGGCACTTGTGCTGTTCCCATGTCTCAGCTATTGTAAGTAATGCTGTTATGAACATTGGGGTGCATGTATCTCTTCAAATTAGAGTTTTTGTCATTTATGGACATATACCCAGGAAAGAGATTGCTGAAGCATTTTGCAGCTCTATTTTTAGTTTTTAAAGGAATATCCATACTGTTTTCCATAGTGGCTGCAACAATTTACTTTCCCACCAACAGTGCAGGAGGGTTCATCTCCACCATCTCCAGCATTTATTATTTGCAGACATTTTTGATGATAGCTATTCTGACCTGTGTGAGGTGATACATCATTGTGGTTTTGACTTGCATTTCTCTAATAATTAGAGATGCTGAGCATCTTTTCATGTACCTGTTGGCCATCTGTATGTATTCTTTGTAGAAATGTCTAGTTAAGTCTTCTACCTATTTTTTGTTTGGGTTGGTTTTTCTCTTCAATATTGAGGAGTATGAACTGTTTGTATGTTTGGATATTAACCCCTTCTCACTCACATCATTTGCAAATATTTTCTCCCATTATGTAAATTGTCTTTTCATTTTCCTTTGCTATACAAAAGCTTTTAAGTTTGACTAGGTCTCATTTGTTTATTTTTGCTTTTATTTATTTTGCCTTGGGAGATTGATATAAGAAAATATTGCTATGATTTATGTCAGAGAATATTTTACCTATGTTATCTTCTAGGAATCTTATGGTGTCATGTCTTATACATAGGTCTTTAAACTATTTTGAGTTTATTTTTGTATACTGGGTGAGGGAGCGTTATGATTTCATTGACTTACATGTAGTTGTCCAGCTTTCCCAACCCCACTTGTTGAAGAGACTGTCTTTTCTCCATCATATATTCCTGCCTCCTTTGACTTCTTTGTTGCAGATTAATTGACCATAAGTGTGTGGGTTTCTTTCTGTTCTTTATTCTGTTCCATTGATCTATATGTCTGTTTTTGTGCCAATACCACACTGTTTTGATTATGGTAGCTTTGTAGTATAGTCTGAAGCCTGGAAGGATTATACCTCCAGCTTTGTTCTTTTTCCTTGGGATTGTGTTGGGAATTTTTTTTCTTTTATTTTGCATCTATATGAGATGGAGGATATTCATTAAACATTGTGGTAATCATTTCATGATGTATATAAGTTAAATCATTATGCTGTACACCTTAACTTAAATAGTGCTGTATGTCAATTATATCTCAATAAAACTGGAAGAAAACAAAAAGACAACCTAATTTAAAAATTGGACAAAAGACTCAATCAGGCACTTCATAGAGGATATCCAAATGGTCAAGAAACATATGATAATGCCTTTAATATCATTAGTCACAGGGAAATACAAATTGTAACCAAACAGACATCACACTACACACCCACCAGAATGGCTACAGTTGAAATAGCTGAAATACAAAGTGTAGATGAGCAAGTGGAAGAGTAGAAAGGCTTAAACTTCTGTGGGATTGTAAATTTGTACAAACAACTTTAAAAAACAGTTCAGAACTTTCTACTGAGGCTTGAGATATAAATATCCTATAATCCAACAATTCTTCTCCTAGGTATACATCCAGAGAAAATGACAATGCCTATGCACAAAGAGATATGTACAAGAATGTATGTAGCATAATTATTTGTGATCGTCAAAAAGCTGAAAGCAATCTAAATATCCATCAACATTAGAATGGATTAATGTTGTTACATGGATACCAAAAAATATTTACAGCAATGAAAATTAACTGCAAACTAAATTTCACAAATACCTGGAGCAAAAGAAGTGAGAAACTAACTATTACTAGATTATTCCACTTACAATTTTTTTTTTAATGGGCAAAGGCAAACTATGGATGAGAAGATGATAAAGATCAGCTTGGAAGCATAGTTATTACAATCAGAATAGCATATACTTTGGGGGAAAAGGAGAGAATAATGAACAGCATGGACACCCAGGTACTTCTCTGTCTTAGCACTATTCTTTCGTTTCTTGGCTAATACTTAAATGACCTTTTGTGATAAATTATTAGTCCATACATTTGGGGGTTTTGTCTTTTTCTCCTTGTCTGTATTTCACCATGTGTAAAGGTTTATGAAAATATGAAGAGAAGGGTACTTACTAACTTCACAGCAATAATTAGTTTATAAAAAAAGGTATCCAGATGGTCAATAAGCATACGAAAATGTCTTAAAAGGGAAGAGAGGGCTTCCCTGGTGGCGCAGTGGTTGCAAGTCCGCCTGCCGATGCAAGGGACACCGGTTCGTGCCCTGGTCTGGGAGGATCCCACATGCCACAGAGCGGCTGGGCCCGTGAGCCATGGCTGCTGGGCCTGCATGTCTGGAGCCTGTGCTAGGGCTTGAGAACCAAAAAAAAAAAAAAAAAAAAAAAAAGGGAAAAGAATAGCACAAAAAAGGATGTGCAAAGAGAGTTCAAGTATATGTGTAGCACTTTATTTCTTAAAAGAAACCTGAAGAAATACTGTTAAAATGTGAGCAGGTTAAGTCTCTTAGGTTTGGTGGACATCAATTATATTATTATTCTCTGTCCATTTCTGTAGGATTGAAATACTGGAAAATAATTATTTTTAAAAGAATTTTATTACTTGCCACTCCATTTTGTAAAATCTAAAAGGGTAGTTTTAAACCTCTCTATCTCCCAAAGGATCAGTTCAATGCATAGTTTAAAATTAATTACATGTTGAGTGACTTGTTTGTGATTTATTGCAAGTGTATTTCAATTGAGAAGACAAAATATTCTTAATTAGCTCTGTGTCTACATAACACTCTTGGCCTTATGCCTCCTCCCAAATAAAATCCAGTCAAGCTGGCCTTGGAACTTTGTTGTTTTCTCTACCTAGTTCGTTTCTCCTGAGGTTTTTGCAGGTTAGTTTTTTTGTTTGTTTGTTTGTTTTTTTAATGAGTCAGATTTAAGTTTAAAAATTCTTCTTTATTGAGAAGTCCCCTTAGTGTGATATCCACCATTCTCTGCTCAAATAGTCAAAAATTACTAAATCTCCTTTTTCCTTCCTTTGGATGATGCAATGAAATTACATTTCCATTTTTTTACCTGTTTATTGTCTCACTGTCTTCACCAATATGCAAAATCTAAGCGAGCAGAATATCTGTCTATATTTCCCCCCCGCCATAAGCAGCATGTAGGAAAATGACTGACAAATAGTAGATGTCTAATAAATATTTGTTGGACAAATGACCCGATTAAGACAATCAAAATTTTGCTATGTGTTTTGTTTTATTGGCTATCCATCTATCTATCCATCTATGCACACTCTATGTACACACATAATTGAGGAATAAAATATTAATTGGGGAAATTTGTCAGGGTAAATGAAATTTATCCACAATTCAGAATACAAGCTATCAGTTGTTACTACACATTAACTACAAGCTACAATTATTATGATCCACATTTCAGATAAATTTTGAGAGAAAGTTTTAAATGTTTTTAGACTCAGAGGAGAAGCAATTAAAAATAGAGCTATTTGGTAGCTAGCTAATACATTCTTTGTACTCCACAAGGTAATGTCATCCATTAAAACCATACTCCAAAATATTACAGAGGAAAATAGAAACTTAAATGGTCAAAAAATGATGAAAATATATTTCCTATCAGAGTATAGTACTGACAAAGTACAAAAAATAGTTTATCTATATTTGTGGAAATTTTGAAAGAAAATTTCTATTTTAAGAAATATCCAATCTAAGTTTGACCGTGTAGAAAATATCTTTTTTTTGATTCTTATAAATTCTGCATGCTGAAATTGTAGAATTTTGGAATAATTCAATAAACCTGACTAATTTCTTTCAACTTTGTAAGAAACAACTTTTGTAAGAATCAGAAAGTTTCTAGGAAGGAAATAAATGTCATTTCACATATGATAAATTACAGATGACATTTCAGTCCGACAATGACACAGAAATGACTATTTTTAAATAAGGAAGCTCCCAGGACATTACACCATTTAACTGAAACAAAGTAGTGATAAAATATTTTAATTAAGTGTAGGTTGATAGGCAAAGTTAAATTCAAATGGCAATTGCCAGTAACCAGGAAGTGAGTCTCTTAACTCACATAACAAACTTTAAATAAAATGAAGCAGTCACTACATGAAAATAATAATATAAAATTATAAAAGGGATGTATAATATCTTAGAATGTTGACATAAAATATTTTTTAAAAAAAGGTTAAAGGAAGAGAACAACATTACAAGGAAAATATATAACTGAGGTAATAAATCACAAGGATATTTTTAATGAAATAATAAACATTTTATTAAATGACTCTGATGAATCTTTTTCAAACTTTGCTGACAGCCATTTTTGAAGAATTCCTTTTTAGAGGCAGAGATATATGATTTCCTTTTTTCCTATTCTTTGTTTTATTTTTTCTTTGTTTTTTCTTATTCTTTTCCTCCCAACCTACGGTTCCTATTGTTAGAAACTTTTTAAGTTATTTCTTTCCAGAGAGTGAAAGGAGAGACTCCACTGGTATTATTTAATAAAGTCTTTTCACATTTGGAGGAAATTAGTGCCTTATGAGAAGCATGCTTTATTCTAAACTAACAACTGTGACATCAGTTAATTTAATGTGATAACAACCGATTTTCCCTGCTTGTTTTCATTCAAATTAGAAGCTTGTTGCAACGGATCACCAATTGGATTTGGTTAGGAGTCAAGCCTCATTGTATTCATTAATATTTATTGACTGCATACAGTGAGCCTGTTTCAACACTAAGCATTAAACATAATTAAATAAATAAGTCTTGGGCCCTCCTCTCAAAGTAATCAGAATCTATTGGCAACGTATGATGTGCAAGTAGATAATTACCATACAATGCAGAAAGACAAAGTCTCATAGAAACCTGTCCTTGCCAGAATTCCTCTAATATAAAATATCCATAACTGCTGTCACAATCCTTCCCCCTAGAAAACTGTTTCTCCTTTCCCAATTCTCTCCTGAGAAAATTGCACAACATCCACCTAGTTGTTGATGACAGACACCTGAGAACCACTTTTCACAGTTCTTCCTACACTCCTGACCACTAATACCAAGTACATCATCAAGATTGTCTATTCCAGCACCAAAGTTTCTATGAAAATAATTCATTTCCCTGCATCTCCACTCCCACCACCTTAGTCTAAGCATCCATAATCTCTTTCTGAAACTCCATCGATAACTCTCAAATTGTCTCCAATCCTTCAATAAATTCCTCTCACTACATTCAGAGTAATCATTTTTTTTCACATCCTTATTGGAGTATAAATGTTTTACAATGTTGTGTTAGTTTCTGCTGTACAACAAAGTGAATCAGCTATATGTATACATATATCCCCATATACCCTCCCTCTTGAGCCTCCCTCCCACTCTCCCTATCCCATCTCTCTAGGTCGTCACGAAGCACAGATCTGATCTCCCTGTGCTATGTAGCAGCTTCCCACTAGCCATCCACTTTACATTTCATAGTGTATATATGTCAATGCTACTCCCTCACTTCATCCCAACTTTCCCTTCCCCCCCTCCCCGTGCCCTCAAGTCCATTCTCTACATCTGCGTCTTTATTCCTACCCTGACACTAAGTTCATAAGTACTTTTTTTTTAATTCCATATATATGAGTTAGCATACAGTATTTGTTTTTCTCTTTCTGACTTAGTTCACTCTGTATGACAGATTCTAGGCCTAACCACCTTGCTACATATAACTCAATTTTGTTCCTTTTAATGTCTGAGTAATGTTCCATTGTATATATGTGCCACATCTTCTTTACCCATTTATCTGTTGATGGACACTTAGGTTGCTTCTATGTCTTGGCTATTGTAAATAGTGCTGCAGTGAACATTGTGGTACATGTATTTTTTTGAATTATGGTTTTCTCAGTGTATATGCCCACTAATCCAAAAATAGGCAGAATACCTAAATAGACATTTCTCCAAAGAAGACATACAGATGGCCAACAAATACATGAAAAGATGCTCAACATCATTAATCATTAGAGGAATGCGAATCAAAACCACAATGAGGTATCACCCCACACCAGTCAGAATCACCATCATCAAAAAATCTATAGATAATAAATGTTGGAGAGGGTTTGGAGAAAAGGGAACCCTCCTGCACTGTTGATGGGAATGCAAATTGATACAGCCACTGTGGAGAACTGTATGGAGGTTCCTTAAAAAACTAAAAATAAAACTACCATATGACTCAGGAACCAAAGCAATCTACAGGTTCAATGCAATCCCTATCAAATTACCAATGGCATTTTTCACAGAACTAGAACAAGAAATTTTACAATTTGTATGGAAACACAAAAGACCCCGAATAGCCAAAGCAATCTTAAGAAAGAAAAATGGAGCTAGAGAAATCAGGCTCCCTGAATTTAAACTATACTACAAAGCTACAGTAATCAAGACAGTATGGTACTGGCACAAAAACATAAATATAGATCAATGGAACAGGATTGAAAGCCCAGAAATAAACCCACACACATATGGTCACCTTATTTTAACAAAGGAGGCAAGAATATACAATGGAGAAAAGACAGCCTCTTCAATAAGTGGTGCTGGGAAAACTGGACAGCTACATGTAAAAGAATGAAATTAGAACACACCCTAACACCATACACAAAAATAAACTCAAAATGGATTAAAGACTTAAATGTAAGGCCAGACACTAAAACTCTTAGAGGAAAACATAGGCAGAATACTCTATGATATAAATCACAGCAAGATCCTTTTTGACCCACCTCCTAGAGTATGGGAAATAAAACCAGAGTAATCATTTTAAAAACAGTTCTACCTATATCTCTTTGGTGCTGAAACCCCTTCAGTGTCTTTCTGTTGCTCTGGAGATACAAAGAGGAGCTAGGTTTAGAGACACTTCTCAAGTACAATAGTTTATTACATAAGGAATTGGGAAGAGAGAGGAGTTTAAGAAGTTTCCTGGACTCCCCTGGTGGCGCAGCAGTTAAGAATCTGCCTGCCAATGCAGGGGACACAGGTTTGAGCTCTGGTCTGGGAAGATCCCACATGCTGCGGAGTAACTAAGCCTGTGCATCACAACGACTGAGACTGGCCTCCGAGCCACAACTACTGAGCCCATGCACCACAACTACTGAAGCCTGTGCACACTAGGGCCTGCATGCCACAATTACTGAGCCCACATGTCACAACTACTGAAGCCCATGTACTGAGAGCCCGTGCTCCACAACAAAGAGAAGCCACCACAGTGAGAAGCCTGCACACCGCAGTGAAGCATAGCCCCCACTTGCCACAACTAGAGAAAGCTTGTGCAGCAATGAAGACACAACGCAGCCAAAAAAAAAAAAAAAAAAAGCTTGAGCTACTGGGTTAATAATATAATTTTAAAAGGAAGTTTACAGGGCAATTAAAAAAGGAAGATGGATTTAATATCAGACCTGTTGAGCTTAGAGAAGCTATGGAAAATTTAGCTGGTGTTTAATATCCATGGTGAAGTTAGAAGCTAGAGACAGATTAAGTTGTTGAAGCCATAGACATGAGCACATGAATCAAATTCTCAGGAAATATTTGTAGAGCAAGAAATAAGGACTAAGAATGTAACCCTGAGGAATACTAACATTTAAGAAGGAAGGGTGACAGAAGATGAAAGGTAAGTAAAGAAGACTGAGAAGCAAAGGGAAAACCAGGAAACACTGGAATAAGGAAATAATGTATGTTGCCTTTTATTATACAGTGAGGTCAGTTTTCAATTGTAACCTTTTGAAAAAATGAACCATGGCAAGAACATACCTGGTAACTTGGTGTGATCATTTCTTCAACAATTGAACTTTTCATTTTTAAACATCAAGTGAGCAGGGTTGAGTTAATCTTGTTTCTTATTTTATTATACATTACAACTGATCCTTATAAAGCTCTGTCTTATTTTATTTATTTGTTTATTTGATTTCCTTTTAGCCCCATACCCACCATTCTAATAGATTATCATTCTATTGTGTTTAATGTGTATCCTCTTTTAGTACGTATTCTTCTAAAATGTGCTCTGATTGGTAAGCAATATTTTTAATTAAATAAATGAATTTTGTGGTATATTTAATTTTTACTCTTCCTTTTTTAGAGGCATATTTTAATGATCCATTCATTGCTATATGTACTTCTAATTAATTAATTCTAATTAATTGCTCCTAATTGCTGCATGATAATCCATGATATACACCACATTTTACCTATCTGTGTATATATTCCCCATGATAGCCACCCAGGTTGCTTCCTATTCCCAAAACAACAATAATGTTGCAATAACATTTCCATTTATATATGTCTCCTATGGACTTATGAAAAAATTCTTTGTGTTTATATATATACAGGAACAGATTTTATTGGTTAAAATGCATGCATATACTTAATTTGGGTGACTATTGCCATAGTGCTCTCTGAATAGCTGCCCTGATTCACACTCCCTCCAGCAGAGCAAAAGGGTATCCTCACATACTGATCAAGAGTTGACACATCTATCTTTTAATTATTGCCAGGCTATTGGTGAAAAGTGATATCTTATTTCAATTCATTTCTGACCATTAATGATTTGTGGCACCTCTTCAGATGTTAGACTTTTAGTTTCCTTTTTTGTAAATTGCCTGTTCATATCTTGTATTCACCTTTTTTCTATTTTTTTTTTTTCTGGTTGATTTGAATGAGGGTCTTGGACATTCTGGATGTTAAGTGCTTTGTCAGTTTTAGACTGTGCATATATAGTCTTCCATTACACCATCTGTCTGATATATCTGTCCATGGAATCCGTATTAGTTTCCCAGAGCTTCCACAACAAAGCACAAAAACTGGATGACTTAAAACAACAGAAATTTATTATCTCACAGTTTTTTAGCTTAAAAGTCTTAAATCAAGGTGTTGGCTTCGTCTGAAGGCTCTAAGAAAAGATTCTTCCTTGCCTTTTGCAGCTTCTTGTAGCTCCTGATGTTCCTTGGCTTGTGGCAGCATAACTCTAATCTCTGCCTCAAGTGTCACATGTCCTTCTTCCCTCTGTATGTCTCTGTTTATCTGTGTGTTCACATGGTGTCTTAGTCCAGCCAGGCTGCAATAGCAAAATACCAGAAACTAGGTGGCTTATAAACAACAGGCATTTATTTCTCACAGTTCTGGGGGCTGGATGTCCAAGATCAGGCTGCCAGCACGGTCTGGTAGGTGAGAGCTCCCTTCCAGGTTTCAAACTTCCTGTTATTACCTCACATGGTATAAGGAGCCAACTAGCTCTTTGGAGCCGCTTTTGTAATGGAACTAATCCCATTCATGAGGGTTTCACCCTCATTGCCTAAGTACCTTCCAAAGGCCCCACCTTCTGATATCGTCACATTGAGCTTTAGAATTTCAACACATGAGTTTTTCAGGGACACAAACATTCAGACCATAGCACATGGCACCAGTTATTGGATATAGGTTCCACCATAATGCAGTATGACCTCATCTTAATTTAACAAATTACACTTGCAAAGACTACATTTCCAAATAAGCTCATACTCTGAGGTTCTGGATGAACAAGAATTCTGGAATTCTGGAGAGGCACTATTCTACTTCATACAATGTCCTTCATCAAATAAACAATAATCTATTTATATAGCTGACAATATTATATACTTGAAACTTGCTAATAAAGTAGATCTTAAATGTTTTCACCACAAAAAAGAAAATGGTAATTATGTGAGGTGGTGGAGGTGTTAACTAATGCTACTGTGGTAATCATTTCACAATATACAAGTGTACAAAATCAACACGTTGTACACCTTAAACTTACACAATGTTATGTCAACTTTATCTCAAAAAAGCTAAGGAAAAATAAAACATATTTGTGTTAAGAGATTAATTAATTTTTATAAAATTACATTGTTCTGGGACTTCCCTGGTGGCTCAGTGGTTAAGAATCCACCTACCAATGCAAGGGACATGAGTTTGAGCCCTGGTCTGGGAGGATCCCACATGCCACAGAGCAACTAAGTCCGTGTGCCACAACTATTGAGCCTGCACTCTAGAGCCCACAAGCCACAACTGCTGAGCCTGTGCTCTAGAGCCTGTGAGCCACTCTACTGAAGCCCACGTGCCTAGAGCCCATGCTCCACAACAAGAGAAGACACTGCAGTGAGAAGCCCGTGCACCACAAGGAAGAGTAGCTCTGCTCACCACAACTAGAGAAAGCCTGTGTGCAGCAACAAAGACCCAATTCAGCCAAAAATAAATAAATAATTTTTTAAAAAAATTACATTGTTCTACTTAGGGGAGGTCTTCAGTCTATATATTTAATAAATAAGACTATTAAAACAATACTTTATGTCTATAAATGTGCGATATATAACTATTGATTGCCTTCCCAGAATTTAGCTGGGATTCATGTAGCTTGAGAGAAGCTAACTGTAGTTCTAGCTTGACCTTGATTAAGTTTATTCCCATGGTCATAGTAATTGATTCAGGCCTGAACACATGACTTAACTGAGGACAAAGAGACATTTACTGAGGATGTCTGGAAAAGAAAAGGGTTCTCTCTTCTAGTAGTAAGTGACAAAGGAGACTTGTAGCCTTATGTAACTACTGACAACCATTTTACTACCATAATGGAAACTGGACTGAAGGCAAAACTAACCACAAAGTTTGGAAACCATGAGAAATTGCAGGTAAATTGAAGTTGAGTTCTAAGCTTTGGACTTTCAGTTATATTGATTTAACATTTTCCAGGTCCAGTGTTCCACCACTCTGTGGTATATGGCATTAGACAAGTTACTTAACTTCCCTAAGCTTCCCTTTCCTCATCTGTAAAATGGAATATCTATAGTATCTAACTTATAGAGTTTTATGAGAATTAAATAAGACAATGTAT
Source organism: Neophocaena asiaeorientalis asiaeorientalis (assembly GCF_003031525.2). Classification (NCBI taxonomy): domain Eukaryota; kingdom Metazoa; phylum Chordata; class Mammalia; order Artiodactyla; family Phocoenidae; genus Neophocaena; species Neophocaena asiaeorientalis. Next base: position 221,217 of record NW_020175838.1, on the reverse strand, counting down.
GGCACTTAGTCCAGGATCAATCAGTTTTAAGTGTTGGATAACTGTGAGATACCATCATTATCATCATCATCATCATCATCATCATTTTTATCACTGACATTATTATTATTAGACTAAGGAGTAAATCCAGGATGAATTCTCAAATTTTCTATTTCCTGGTCTTGCACTTCTTCCACCTAAACCAAGTTATTTGTTGGCCCTCTAGCCACTGAATTATAGTTTCCAGTACATTTCTTAACATTATAGTTATTTATTTATTTATTTTGTAAACAGAGACTCCTGTTGTGTGCAATACACTAGGCTGAGTACCAAGGACACAGCTGTGAACAAGATAAAGATGATTCTTAATAGTCAAGAGTTTATAGGGTGGTGGTGGTGGGATGAATTGGGAGATTCGGATTGACATATATACACTAATATGTATAAAATAGATAACTAATAAGAACCTGCTGTATAAAAAAATAAAATAAAATTCAAAATAAATAAATAAATAAGAATTTATGGGGGGCTAGGGAAACTGGCCTTGGACTCCATCTACTGCTGATGAGTCAGCTATCCTTGAACAAGCCAATTTTGACTGGATGATCAAGTGAAACAGGGTTCCATGTTTGGAAACCATTGTTATAAAGCAATTTGTTTGGAAACTACAAGAACAAAGGAAATCAGAGAAGAACAATTATAAAAATTATAGCCATACAAAACTCTTGTGCCTTAAGAAGATAATAAAAGATACCTGGCAGAGAAGTGAAGTATGGGGCAGGGTCAAAAAACTTGACCTTCCCATATCTGAATTCACTCCAAATCTCTTTAAATAATAGGTCTCTTTATGATTATTGTTAAGCCTCTGTAGCATAAGGACTTCATAACCTTAACTTACTAATAGCTCTCAATGTAATATAAAGTGTTTCACCTAAAAATGGAAATCTAAAAAGAATAAGTACATGTCTTCCTTACAAAACCTGAGGCATATCTCATCAGAAGTCTAAAGCACATTGATTATTTTCATGATTTAAAAACAAAGACCTTCGCTTACTTCACATGTATGTATTTTCCCATGCAAGCAGTATAAGTATTTCATCACAGAGGATAAACATACCAGAGGTATAATGTTGGGGGAAAAATTTTTTAATTTTATTATTATCTAAAGTATAATATTTATTCACTCCTGGATAAAAATGGAACTTATATTAAAATCTTTTTCTTGGAGGAAAGCAAGATGGTGGAGGAGTAAGAGGATGTGGAATTCATCTCTCTCCACAAATGCTCAAGAATACATCTACAGATAGAACAGTTCTCATAGAGCACTGGCTGAACACTAGCAGAAGACCTTGGATACCAGAAAGGACAAGAAAGATCCCTATGTAACTAGGTAGGATGAAAGAAAGAGGAAGGGAAAAAGAAGAGAAGAGGAGGTCGGATGGGGCCTGTGCTCCCGGGTGGGGGGGAGCTGAAGGAGTGGAGAGGTTCCTGCATCCAGGGAAACCTCCTCACTGATGGGGAGATCAGGTGGGACAGAAGGAGAGCTTCTGGAGCTGTCAGAGGAAAGGGAAACAGCCTGTCTGTGGCAAGCAGGACAGAGTGAGATCTACACAGATGGTCTGTGCCACAGTCCTATGTGCCCCAGCCTGGGATGTGTGTCCACCAGTATGCATGGGGGCTGGGGGCTGGAACATGGGGATTGGAGAGCAAACCCAGGGAGAGGACTGCTGCTGGGTGAGAGGAGACAGACTGAGGGAACAGAAGTGAGGAAATCCACAATCGGGAATGCCTGTGGAAGAAACCCCAGCTTCCATAGAAGCAAGACACCATTATTGAATGACACACAGGAGGTGGTGCTTCCATTGCAGCCTCTCTCTCCACTCGCCAGCCCCTGGCCCCCAGGCACTAAGAAAGGCCTCCACTGGGGCTGGCCTTCACGTGTCTGTCACCAGGTATGAGAAAAGGCCCTGGCCAGGGCTGGCCATCTCGTGCCTGTAGCCAGGAGCTCAGAAAGTCTCCCACCAGGGCCAGCTCTCTCATGCCTGTGGCCACCAGCCTCCCCACACTCCTTATCATCGACAGGGTCAGATCTCTCTTGTCTGTTCACTCCCCCATGCACCTGTCACCGCTGGGGCTCCAACTACCTCAGGAGCTGTGCAATCTCCACACCCTGTCATCACTGGGGCAGACATGGGTGCTCCAGGGCAGCCTCAGGAGCAGACCCTGTGGGTGGCCCACACACCACAGTTGAGCCCCAGGGGCCATGCAACTAAGGAAGAAAAGCTGAAATCTCCTCATAGCTGCACACACCATGAATTGACTTCCCCATTACTGGCTTGGAAAAACTCAGCACCTACAAAACATCTGAATGGACAAGTGCTCCCACAACAAAGACGGACCTAGCTTTAGCAATTGTAGATTTTGTGGACCCATACACATGTGGGCTAGGCCAGGCTAAAGTCTGAGCTGCCCCCATAACACCCACAACAGGTCCAGATCCATTATTGCAATCCTGGAACCTGACTTCAGTGCATCTACTCTGGTGACCTGGCGAAAGCAACATCTGAGAGATACCAGGGCAAATTGCCAGAATATCCACAATTAAGGGAGGCCTAGAGTATTACCAACGTCAGCATAATCTGAGACCTTGCACAACAGGTGAAAGGTGACAACAGAGCACACTCACAGGTGAATAGCTCCGGAGGATAAATACTCAGTAGCTTCCATCCCAGTGAGAGTGATCCAACCCCACCTACCTCACACCGCAGATCAGAAACACAGCTAAGAAGAAGATCTGGGGGCCTCTATACTCCAACAACGAGGGAGCAGACCCTGTCCCTGATAGGACAGTGACAACCACAGAGCAAAGGGGAGGTCCTGCTCAGTATCCAGGGCAGGCTTTTGTCACCACACCAGTCAAACCCCCTATCACGGGTCTGGCTTTAGTAGCTGTGGGCTCTGTGAGCATGTACACGTGAGGGTAGGGCCAGACCAGAATTCAAGCTGCCTACATAGCCCACACAGCAGGTCCAGGTATATGATTAACACATTACTGGGACCTAAACTCAGTGGACCTGTGCCAATGACTGGGTGATAACAATGCCTGGGAGACAGCAGGGGCAATTGCTGACATACTCAAATTTAAGGCAGGTCCAAAAGCAGTTACAGCAGTATATTTTGTGAGCCTGCACAATAGGTGAAGGGGGACACATTGGGACACAATCACATATGAATACATCCAGTGGAGCTGCTCTCCCAAGGGGAGTGATCCAATCCCATCTACCTCACAGAAACAGATCTGGGGGCCTCTACTCCAACAGCTAAGGAACAGACCCCATCCCTGACAAGCCAAAGAGCAAAGGAGAGGCAGCACTCAATATCTAGGGTAGGCTCTGATCAACACAACACCAACCACACTCCCTATCAAGGGGATAACAGCACAAGCTAATGGACCAAACTCACCCACCAGGGGGTCGACACCAAAAGCAAGGGGAACTATGATCCTGCAGCCTGTAGGTAGGAGATTACAGGCACAATAAGCTTGAAAAAATGAGACAACAAAGAAATATGTTGCAGACGAAGGAGCAAGATAAAAACCTACAAGAACAAGTAAATGAAGAGGACATAAGCAATCTATCTGAAAAAGAATTCGGAGTTAGGATAGTAAAGATGATCCAAGATGTCAGAAATAGAATGGAGGCATGAATCAAGAAGATATAAGAAAAGTTTAGCAAAGACCTAGAAGAAATAAAGAACAAATAAACAGAGATGAACAAGACTATAACTGAAAAGAAAAATATACTAGAAGAAATTAATGGAAGAATAACTGAAGAAGAAGAATGGATAAGTGACCTGGAAGACAGAATGGTGGAAATCACTGCTGCAGAACAGAATAAAGAAAAAAGAATGAAAAGAAATGCAAATCAAAACTACAATGAGATATCACCTTACACCAGTCAGAATGGCCATCATCTCAAAATCTACAAACAACAAATGCTGGAGAGGGTGTGGAGAAAAGGGAACCCTCTTGCACTGTTGGTGGGAATGTAAATTGATACAGCCACTATGGAGAACAGTATGGAACAGGTTCCTTAAAAAAGTAAAAATAAAACTACCATATGACCCAGCAATCCCACTACTGAGCATATATACCCAGGGAAAACCATAATTCAAAAAGACACATGCACCACAGTGTTCATTGCAACACTATTTACAACATCCAGGACATGGAAACAACCTAAATGTCCATCAACAGAGGAATGGATAAAGAAGATGTGGTAAATATATACAATAGAATATTACTCAGCCATAAAAAAGAATGAAATTGGGTCATTTGTAGAGATGTGGATGGATCTAGAGACAATCATACAGAGTGAAGTAAGTCAGAAAGAGAAAAATCAAATGTCATTTATTAACACACATATGTGGAATCTGAAAAAAATTATGTAGACAATCTCATTTACAAAGCAGAAATAGAGACAAAGACATAGAGACAAACGTATGGATACCAAGGAGGGAAGGAGGGGTGGGATGAATTGGGAGACTGGAATTGACATATATACTCTATTGACACTATATATAAAATAGATAACTAATGAGAACCTACTGTATAGCACAGGGAACTCTACTCATTGCTCTGTGGTGACCTAAATGGGAAGGAAATCCAAAAAAGAGGGGCTATATATATATGTATAGCTGATTCACTTTGCAGTACAGTAGAAATTAACACAACATTGTAAAGTAAATATACTCCAATAAAAATTTCAATAAAAGAAAGAAAAGAAATGAGAACAGTCAGAGGGTTCTGGGGCAGAATTAAACTCAACAACATTTGAATTATAGGGGTCCCAGAAGAAGAAGAAAAAGTGAAAGGGTCTGAGAAAATATAGAAGATATCATAGTTGAAAACTTCCCTAATATAGGAAAGGAAATAGTCATCCAAGTCCAGGAACTGCAAAGACTCCCATATAGGACAAACTCAAGGAGGAACACTGACACATACAATAATCAAAATAACAAAAATTAAATACAAAAAATATTATTAAAAGCAACAAGGAAAAATCAACAAATAACATACAAGGGAAACCCCATAAGGTTATCAGCTGATTTTTCAGCAGAAATTCTGCAGGCCAGAAGGGAGAGGCAGGATATATTTAAAGTGATGAAAAGGAAAAAATTACTTTTTTTTACTCTAAGATTACTCTACCCAGCAAGGGTCTCTTTCAGATTCAATAGAGAAATCAAAAGCTTTACAGACAACAAAAGCTAAGAAAATTCAATACCACCAAACCAGATTTCCAACAACTGTTAAAGGAACTTCTCTAGGTGGGAAACACAGGGAAGAGAACAAAAGAGGAAGGGAAGAAAAAAAAAAAGACATACCAAAACAAACCCTAAACAATAAAGAAAGTGGCCATAGGAACATAACATATTGATAATTACCTTAAATGTAAATGGATTAAATGCTGCAACCAAAAGACATAGACTGGCTGAATGAATACAAAAACAAGACCTGTATATATACTGTCTACAAGAGACCCATTTCAGACCTAGGGATACATACAGACTGAAAGTGAGGGAATGGAAAATATATTCCATGCAAATGGAAATCAAAAGAAAACTGGAGTAACAATACTCATATCAGACAAAATAGACTTTAAAATAAAGACTGTTATAAAAGACAAGGAAGGACACTACTAATGATCTAGGGATCAGTCCAAGAAGAAGATATAACAAATGTAGATATTTATGCACCCAACATAGGACCACCTCAATACCTAAGGCAAATGCTAATGGCTGTAAAATGGGAAATCAACAGTAACACAATAATAGTGGAGGACTTTAACACCACACTTACAGCAATGGACAGATCATACAGACAGAAAATTAATAAGGAAACACAAGCATTAAATGACACATTAAACCAGATAGACTTAATTGACATTTACAGGACATTCTACCCGAAAGCAGCAGAATACATTTTTTTCTCAAGTGCACATGGAACATTTGCCTGGGTAGATCATACCTTGGGTCACAAATCAAGCCTCGGTAAATTTAAGAATATTGAAATCATATCAAGCATGTTTTCTGACTGCAACATTATGAGATAGAAATCGATTACAGAAGAAAAAATGTAAAAACACAAACAAGTGGAGGCTAAACAATATGCTATTCAATAACCAATGGATCAATGAAAAAATCAGAAGAAATCAAATAAACCTAGAAAAAACTGCCAACGAAAACATAACACACAAAGCCTATGGGATGCAGCAAAGCAGTTCTAAGATGGAAAGTTATAGCAATTCAATCCTACCTCAAGAAACATGAAAAATCTCAAATAAACAACCTAAACTTATGACTAAAGCAACTCAAGAAAGAAGAACAAACAAAACACAAAGTTAGTAGAAGGACAGAAATCATAAAGATCAGACCAGAAATAAATGAAATAAAGATGAGAAAAACAATAGAAAATATCAATAAAACCAAAATCTGGTTCTTTGAGAAGATAAAAAAAATTGACAAACCTTTAGCTAGACTCATCAAGAAAAAAAGGGGGATGACTCAAATCAATAAAATTAGAAATGAAAAAGGAGAAGTTACAACTGACAACACAGAAATACACAGGATAAAAAGAGACTACTACAGCAACTATATGCCAATAGAATGGACAAATTGGAAGAAATGGACAGATTCTTAGAAAAGTACAACCCTCCAGTATTAAACCAGGAAAAGGTAGAAAATATGAACAGGTCAATTACAAGTAATGAAATTGAAACTGTGACTAAAAATCTTCCAACACACAAAAGTCCAGGACCAGACGGCTTCACAGGTAAATTCTAACAAGCATTTAGAGAATAGCTAACACCTATCTTCTCAAACTCTTCCAAAAATTGCAGAGGGAGGAACACTCCCAAATTCATCCTATGAGACCACCATCACTCCGATACCAAAACCAGACAAAGATATTGCAAAAAAAGAAAATTATAGGCCAATATCACTGATGAACATAGACGCAAAACTCCTCCCCAAAACACTAGTAAACAGAACCCAATGACACATTAAAAGGATCATAAACCATGATCAAGTGAGATTTACCCCAGGGATGCAAGGATTCTTCAACGTAAGTAAAGCAATCAATGTGATACACCATATTAACGAACTGAAGAATAAAAGCCATATGATCATCTCAATAAATGCTGAAGAAGCTTTTGATAAAATTCTACACCCATTTATGAAAAAAACTCTCCAGAAAGTGGGCATAGAGGGAACATACCTTAACACAGTAAAGGACATATACAAAAAACCCACTGCAAATATCATTCTCAATAGTGTAAAACTGAAAGCATTTACTCTAAGATAAGGAACAAGACAAGGATGTCCTCTCTCACCACATTTATTCAATGTAGTTTTGGAAGTCCTAGCCACAGTGATCAGAGAATAAAAAAAAATAAAAGGAATCCAAACTGGGAAAGAAGTAAAACCATTACTGTTTGCAGATGACATGATACTATACATCGAAAATTCTAAACAGACCACCAGAAAACTATTAGAGTGTATCAATAAATTTGTTAAAGTTGAAGTATACAAAATTAATACACAGAAATCTCTTGTATTCCTATACACTAACAATGAAAGATCAGAAAAAAAATTAAGGAAACAATCCCATTTACCATCACAACAAAAGAATAAAATACCTAGGAACAAACCTACCTAAGAGACAAAATACCTGTACACAGAAACTATAAGATACTGATAAAAGAAGTCAAAGATGACACAAACAGATGGAAAGACATACCATGTTCTTGGACTGGAAGAAACAATATTGTGAAAATGACTATACTACCCATAGCAGTCTACAGATGCAATGAAATCCCTATCAAATTACCAATAGCATTTTTCACAGAATTAGAACAAAAAATTTTACAATTTGTATGGAAACTGAAAAGCCAACACAATCTTGAGAAAGAAAAACTGAGGTGGAGGAATCAGGCTCCCTGATTTCAGACTATACTACAATGCTACAGTAATCAAGATAGTATGATACTGGCATAAAATCAGAAACATAGACCAATGGAACAGGATAGAAAGCCCAGAGATAAACCCACGCACCTATGGTCAACAAATCTATGAAAAGAGCCAAGAATATACAATGAAGAAAAGACACTTCAATGTGATGCTAGAAAAACCAGACAGCTACATGTAAAAGAACGAAATTAGAACACTCGCTATCCCCATACACAAAAATAAACTCAAAATGAAATAAAGACCTAAATGTAAGACCAGACACTATGAAACTCTTAAAGGAAAACATAGGATAAACAGTCTTTGAAATAAATCAGAGCAAGATCTTTTTTGACCAACCTCTTAGAGTAACGAAAATAAATTATTGGGACATAATTAAACTTAAAAGCTTTTGCAAAGTAAAGGAAAACATAAACAAAATGAAAAGACAACCCTCAGAATGGGAGAAAATATTTGCAAACAAAGCAACTGACAAAGGATTAATCTCCAAGAAAACAAAAGCTTATGTAGCTCAATATCAAAAAAACAAACAACTCAATCAAAAACTAGGTGGTAGACCTAAATAGACATTTCTCCAAAGAAGATATACAGATGGCCAAGAGGCACATGAAACGATGCTCAACATCTCTAATTATTAGAGAAATGCAAACCATAAATACAATGAGGTATCACCCCACACTGGTCAGAGTGGCCTTCATCAAAAAATCTACAAACAATAAATGGTAGAGAGGGTGCGGAGGAAAGGGAACCCTTTGTACTGTTGGTTGGAATGTAAATTGGTACAGACACTATGGAGAACAGTATGGAGGTCCCTAAAAAACTAAAAATAGAGCTACCATATAACCTAGCAATCCCACTACTGGGCATATACCCTGAGAAAACCATAATTCAAAAAGAGTCATGTAGCACAATGTTCATTGCAGCTCTATTTACAATAGCCAGGACATGGAAACAACCTAAGTGTCCATTAAAAAAAAAAAAAAAAGTTTCTGAAGAACCTAGGGGCAGGACAGGAATAGGGACGCAGACATAGAGAATAGACTTGAGGACACAAGGAGGGGGAGGGGTAAGCTGGTACCAAGTGCGAGACTGATATGGACATATATTCACTACCAAATGTAGAATGGATGGCTGGTGGGGGGCAGCTGTATGGCACGGGGAGATCAGCTCTGTGTTTTGTGACTGCCTAGAGGGGTGGGATAGGGAGAGTGGGAGAGAGACGCAAGAGGGAGGAGATATGGTGATATGTGTATATATATAGCTGATTCACTTTGTTATAAAGCAGTAACTAACACACCATTGTGGGGCAATTGTACTTCAATAAAGATGTTAAAAAATAAAAAGCGCCCAAGGTCATCAGAAAAAAAAAAGAAAAATGTAAACTATGATAATCCATAGGCAAGTCCAAAGAGACAAAGGGAAGGTCAGCTTTTACTAGGGATTAGGAGAAAACTGGGGAGGGCTGTTTGAATAAAATTTATTGGAGAAGAAGAACACAACAAAAAGTTGTGGTACATATATACAATGGAACATTACTCAGCCATAAAAATGAATGAAATAGTGCCATTTACAGAGACATGGATAGACCTAAACTCTGTCATACAGAGTGAGGTAAGTCAGAAAGAGAAAAACAAATATCATATAATATCGCTTACATGTGGATTCTAGAAAAATGGTACAGATGAACTTATTTGCAAAGGAGAAATCGAGACACAGATGTAGAGAACAAAGTTATGGATACCAAGGGGGAAGGGGGGCAGATGAATTGGGAGAATGGGATTGACATATACACTACTTTGTATAAAATAGAAACTAATGAGAACCTACTGTAGAGCACAGGGAACTCTACTCAATGCTCTTTGGTGGCCTAAATTAGAAGGAAATCTAAAAAAGAGGGGATATATGTATGTGCATAACTGATTCACTTTGCTGTACAGCAGAAAGTAACACAACATTGTAAAGCAACTATACTCCAATAATTTTTTTTTAAAAACTGTGAAAAAAAATAAAGATAACAACATAGTTGAAAAATAAAATAAAAAATAAAAATAACTGGAAAAAAATAAAAAGAGATTTTAAGACTTATTTCTTAAATACTTCAAAAGCAAGATCAAAAATACAAACTGAGTTCAAACTACAGGAAAACACTAAGGCATATCAAAGGGTTTTCCCAAAACAAGCCAATTTATGCTTGGAAATTAGGAAAATAGGAAAGATAAGCATTCTTAATTAAGTCAAACAACTTAAAGTATATTCATTCATTACATCCTCAAAGCATTTAACTACAACTTAGAGAATTTTTTTTCCAAAATATTTGTATTTAAACATTAACATAATTATGAGAAATGTTCAGGCAAGGTACTGGGTAGTGGGGGTTAACTTCTTATTCAATGTAATATATTGATACTTAAATGTAATTAATCATGTGACTTGAGTTAAAATAACAAGAAAAATTAGCATTTAAACATTTTTAAAGTTAAAATTAATATGACTTTAAAGCAAATATAAACTATACTTTTCATAGATGTTTTAAAATTATGGTTAATTAAAACATTTATTGACTCTCATTGAGTTTTTAAATTACATAAAAATATGCAAGTGTTAATGTGCTTAAGAAAGCATACAATGTACCTTATAATACAAAACAAGCTGGAAAAGTGTCAAAATCTCTAAGAAAATAAAATTTAACAGTGAATTAATTGGAGGAAAACTGACAGTTTTTTGCTCTCATTTCCCAGCTCACCTTCATATAGCATCTGAGGAAGGGGAAGCCAGCATTCCAACCACCCTCTGAAAAGAGATAAGGCGGGTAGACCTGGTTGGTGAAGAATGGGAGATGGGGTTTGAAGCATGCCATAGGAGCTGGGACTAGAGTGAGGTGGTATTTCTCTGGTACTAGGACCAGATGCAGACCTTTGGAGATTTTAAGCACTAAAAATATTTAACTTTCCTTAACCACCCATCCATGTTACTCAAAATAAAACAACACTGTAAAACACAAACTATATAGGTCTACTGAGATTATATTTCTTTTTGTTTGTTTCTTTTTAGATCTTATTTATGTATTTGTTAATTCCAGGTTTATTGAGATATAATAGACATACAGAATTGTATGTTGATAAGTTTAAGGTATACAGCATAATTTGCCGTAATACATCTTTAAATTATTACCACCATAACTATGTTTAGTTATATAGTTTGTTTATATAACTAAAACAACTATAATGTTTTGTTTTATTTCAAAAACAAAATTTTTTGAAAAGAAGAAAATGTTTTCCTTGTCATGAGAACTCTTAGGCTATACTCTCTTAACAACTTTGATATACAGCATACAACAGTGTTAATTATATCAGTCCTGTCTTACATTACATCCCAAACATTTATTTATCTTATAATTGGAAGTTTTTAACTTCTGACCACCTTCAATGCAATTCCCTTTCTCCTCCACCCAATTCGCTCCCCCACCTCTGGTAATCATAAATCTGATTTTTTTTTCTACGTGTTTGTTTGTTTCTTTGATTTTGAAGTATAATTGGCTTATAACACTACGTTAGTTCCTGGTGCACAACACAGTTATTTGGTATTTCCATACATCCCAAAAGGATCACCAAAATAAGTCTAGCTACCATCTTTCACCACACAAAGATATTACATTATCATTGACTATATTCCCCACACTATATATTTCATACCTATGATTCATTTATTTTGTAACTGGAAAACTATACTTCTTTCTGCCTCTCCTATTCCTCTCATTCCCCCACCCCTCAGGCCCTGAAAACCACCTGTTGATTTTCTGTATCTAAGACTCTGTTTCTATTCTATTTGTTCATTTGTTTTTTAGATTCCACATGTAAGTGAAATCATATGTCCTTTGTCTTTCACTGACTGACTTATTTCACTTAACATAATACATTCTAGGTCCATCCATACTATTACAAATGGCAAAATTTCATTCTTGTGTATGGCTGAGTAATAATCTATTGTATATATACATACCACATCTTTTTTATGCATTCATCTATTGATTAGAACTTAGGTTGCTTCCATAACTTGGCTATTGTAAATAAAGCTGAAATGAATACAAAGGTGCAGACATCTTTTCAAATTAGTGTTTCTTGTTTTCTTCTTATTTATACCCAGGAGTGGAACTGTTGGATCATACAGTAGTTCTGTTTTTAGTTTTGTAAGGAGCCTCCATAATATTTTCCATAGTGCCTGCACAATTTACATCACACCAACAGTGCAATTTTAAGTAAAATGCGCCTTGATGTGAACCTCTTTGGATTCATCTTGTCTGGGACTCTCTGTGTTTCCTGAACCTGGATATTACTTTCCTGTCCCAGGTTAGGAAGTGTTCAGCTATTATGTTTTCAAATATGTTCTCTGCCCCTTTTCTCTCTCTCTCTAATCCTTCTGAGATGCCTATAATGTGAATGTTAGTATACTTGATATTGTCCCAGAGGTCTCTTAAACTGCTCTCATTTTTTTAAATTCCCTTTTTTTCTTTTTTCTGTTCAGCTTAAGTGATTTCTACTATTCTGTCTTACAGTTAGCTGGTCCATTACTCTTTATCACCTAAACAACTGTTGATTCTTTCTGGTGTATTTTTTATTTCAGTTATTGTATTCTTCAGCTCTGTTTTGTTCTTCTTTATTTTTCCTAACTCTTTCTTAGAAAATTCTAACTTCTCACTGTGTTCATTCATTCTTCTCCTGAGTTCTTTGAGCATCTTTATGATCATTACTTTGAACTCTTTATCGAGTACATTGCTTATCTCCACTTCACTTAGTGCTTCATGGGAGTTTTTATACTATTCCTTCATTTGAAACATATTCTTCTGTTGCTTCATTTTGCCTAATTTGCTGTTCTTATTTCTATGTATTTGGTAGGTTGGCTACATATCTTTATCTTGGAGAAATGGCCTTAAGAAGGAGACACTCTACAGGACCCAACAGCATATTCCCCTCTGGTCACCAGAGGTATGTGCTCTAGGCATGCTCTCTATGTGTGCTGTGTGTGTCCTATGTATGTTGCATTGGGCTGACTACTGTGGGTGTGCTGGTCAGCTTGGTTGGCCCCCCATCAAGTTGTATTCCAGGACCTGCTTAGGGGGAAGGCTTCCAGCTTACTGATGGGTGGGGATGGGTAATGAGTTGGCTGGTTGTGGATCCCTGGAGATCCTGAGGCCCACTGGTGGGTGTATCTGGTCCCTGGTGTGGCTGGCTACAGGGCCAGTGGTCCTTGGAGCTAGTGTTGACCTGATAGAGGATGGGACCATTCCTGGGAAACTGGCTGAAGGGCCTAAGATGTCTGGGAGCTGATATTGGCCTGATGATGGGCAGAGCCAGGGATGAGGGTGTCCCTCAGCTATTGCCTGCTCAGTGGTGGGTAAGGCCAAGTCCTAGGCTCTCTGGTGGTGGTTCCAGGTCCTGTGGTGGCTTGGGGCTCAGGGGATTATACAACTGCTGATCTGCTGGTGACTGAGGCTATGTCTTCACTTGGCTAGCTGCTTGGCTTGGGGCATCCCAGGGCTAGTGAGTACTGCATGGTGGGTGGAGATGGGTCCCAAGGCCAATAAGCAAGAGGAAAGACTGCAAAACAGGCTTGGAGCACCAGTGTCCTCATGGTAGGGCAAGTTCCCAAAAGTGACTGCTGCTGGTGTCTATGTCCCCAGGGTGAGTTCCAGTTGCCTCCTGATTCTCCATGAGACTCTCCAAGATCAGCAAGTATGTCTGAGCCAAGCTTCTTTCAAATTATTGCTTCTACTATGAGTGTTGGAGTGTGTAATATTTTGTGTGTACCCTTAAGAGCAAAGTCTCTATTCCCTACAGCCCTCTGACTCTCCCAAAAGTAAGCGCCTACGGCCTTCAACATCTGATGTTCTGGGGCCTTACCTTCTTAATGCAGGAACCCCAGGCTGAGGAGCCTGATGTGAGGCTTGGACCCCTTGGTCCTTGGGGAGAATCTCTGCAATTGTAATTATCTTTCTGTTCTTGGGTCATTGACTGGGGGACTTAACTATACCCTGCCTCTCCTAGTGTCTCATTGCAGTTCCTTCTTTATATATTTAGTTGTAAAAGGTTTTTTTCTGCTAGTCTTCAGGTCATTGTCCTTGATTATTTCTCTGTAAACTGTTGTAATTTTGGTGTACGCATGGGAGGAACTGAGCTCAGTATGTTCCTACTTCACCATCTTGGCTGTTCCTTGGTGTGTTCAAAATGTAAAAGTTTATCTCATCGCTCTTAACTTTTCTAATTATATAATAATTATGATTTGAAATGCTTATCAGTTTATCTGACTCAAAATAAATTTTCATTATGTCAATGTGTAGTTCTCCCATTTTATTTTTCTTTCTTAAAATGTGACCAAAATTCATTCCTTAAGTTTTCTCATTGCAAAGCATTATGTTGCCTTCTAGCATTCTTAATCAGAAATGAGTTTACAAAAACTTCCTATTATTTTCCTACCTAGAATATAAAAACTACTATAACAAAAATAATTCTCTCTTCTTTTTTCTATTCCTCTTAACATTTATTGAAAATGTACTATGAGCCAAAATATTTATGTGCATCATTTGATACTCTTCCAATGAAGTAGCCTCTTTTATTCCTATTTTGCATGTAAGAAACTTGAGGATCACCCAGATCATGAAACTAGAAGGGAGGTAGAGTACACTGGTGGCATGTTCTACTACCATATATTTTTATCTGTGTGAAAACATGTCTTTTTTTTTCAGACTTCATATTTTAGGTTGAAATTAATTCACAACAAAAGAAAACAATATTTTTCAGACTTTCTTGAGTGTTTTTGCCCAGCTGATATTGTTAACAGCAAGCTATCTTCATGTCATATATTAGACACAACCAACTCAAAAGAGTTGGAATCTGCCTTGGAACATGTTGGCTGCATAACCTGCAAAGAGTCATTCTGACTCTCACTAGGTCCTGCTTTCTTCATTATTCCTTACTTTATTTTCTTTCCTTAGATTGCTCATCTTCTTTCAGGATGCTATGGCCACAATTCCCTCTGTCCACCCAGCTATTCACAAAATATTAAGAGAAGAAAGCTCAGGGGATACATGAAAGCAGAAATATCAGTAGATGTAGGCACCCACCTGGGAGGGTCTCCATCTGGAAGACCATTCTCTATTTTGTCATAGGTAACAAAAAGACAAAATTATTTTTAATTATCTGTTATCCACAAGATCCATTATATTCAACCCATATGTTTATCCCTGATATTTCTGGAATTAGGAAAACTGTCTTGAAATAAATGTGTAAATAGAGATATGTAAGATGAGAAAAAAAAATCACATTAGCCATATGAAAGAAAGGATACAAGGGAACATGGAAATAGGAGATGCTCTTTGTTCCTCTTGCATATTGGCATTTTTACAAAAGTATTACAATTGAAAGAAGGAGAAGTTGCTAAATTTTTAGGCACTGAAGTAATACTCAATATATGTTTTGATGTTCTGATAATTTGAAAATTCCTGTAGTGAAAACCATTAATATCTGCTTTAAAATCTTGTCATATTCTAGTTAAATGTGTTTTTAGTTGTTTAGTTCTGATAAGATCCTATTTGTAGTTTCAACCTCTTTGCAGAAAGTAGTAAGTATAAGATCACAATTATCTGATACTGTGTAATATCAGATTGTCATGGAAACTACTGAATATAGACCATGAGTTATTTTATTTATTAACTAGGTAAGAGCAAGAGAGAGTTGGATTAGTTCATTAAAATTACTGAGAGACAATTTATCTTTTACTGGAAAATAAGTCAATTTGTGGTATCCTGCCAAAATATGTACAAATAATGTTTGGAGTGTTTTAGTTTATAAGTATTGAGAAAGGAATGCAATAACCTATGTTTCAGCTAAAGGTCTGGGAGGATAACTCAAAATTATGTCTGGGTTTAGTTTTGATATAGGGTAAGCAACTTCAGGTAGCTGTGATCAGACCAGTTTAATTGTAAAGAGTATGACCTCTGTAGTTCAAGGTCCTAGGTCTGAAATCTGTTGTTGCTAGTTACTGGTTGGATGACCTGGGGCAAATTATACAAATTCTTTGTTTTTCTTTTTACATAAAGTGGGAATAATCATACTAGTATATACATCAGAGGGATTTTGTAAGGGTTGCAATAATATAACTAAAACAATACAGTGTCTAACACCCAATGAGAAATCAATGAATGTTGGCAATCTTTACTATAATAAATTGATATCGGTTTGAGTCCTAGTTGACTTTTATTTATTAGCTGTGAGACTTTGAGCAAATTACATAATTTCTGAATGTCCATTTAAAAAAATCTGTAATGTTGTCTACTTCTGAGGTTGTTATGATGATTAAATTAAGTGATATATGGGAAGTGCCTTGGTAAGCCTAAAAAATGTCAGAAAGAGACACAAACATGAAGGTAAAGCATGTAGATATTACTTTACTATTTTCCTTGCTGTCTAGCAATGTCTCCTTATTGGCAATTAAATTTAATTTAATTTAATTTAAATTAATATTTGTCCTATAATCTCTCATTCCCTAGTTCTGCTTCCATGCTGCTGTGATATTTTCTCTAAGACATAATTCTGATCATGTTAGCTCAACGGTTTAAAATTCTTCAAAAATTTCCCATTGGCCCTCAGGAAAAAGTCTCAAATCCTTAAGGCCTTCTGTGTTCTGACCCTTTTCTATTCACTAATTGTCTCCTGAAAGGATGATCTCTCTTCAGTATTTCTCTCCTCACTTACCCAATACTCTATGCTATTCTAGACAGGCATCACTGTTTCACATAATTCTGTCTTTTCTCATTGAATTTCCTTTGCCTGTAAAACAGGTAGTTTAAATTATATATTTCAGTCCCTAGCTCATGTGTTATACTCTTCAAGAAGTCATTGTTCATCAATTTCCTTCAGAGCCACTACCCTACTTTTTTTGTTCCCTGTGGTATAAATTCTTGTTACTTATCTATCTTATGTATAGTATGTTAATCCCATAGCCTTATTTATTCCTTCCCCACTACCCCTTTGGTAACCATAAGTTAGTTTTCTATGTGAGTCTGTTTCTGTTTTGTATATAGATTCATCTGTATAATTTTTTAGATTCCACCTATAAGTGATATCATATAGTAATTCTCATTCTCTATCTGACTTCACTAAGTATAATACTCTCTAGATCTGTCTGTGTTGCTGTAAATGGAAAATTTTAATTCTTCTCTATGGCTGAGTAATATTCCATTGATATATAAACCACACTTCTTAAACCAATCATCTGTTAGGGTGCACTTCTGTGATTTCCATGACTTGGCTATTGTAAATAGTGTTGCTATGAACATTCTGGTGCATGTTCTTTTCTCCATTGTATATACTTTGCTCCTTTGTCATAGCTTAGGTGACTATAGATGCATGGGTTTATCTCTTGACTTTCTATCCTGTTCCATTGATCTATATGTATGTTTTTGTGCCAGTACCATACTGTTTTGATGACTGTAGCTTTGTAGTTTACTCTGAAGTCAGGGAGGTTGATTCCTCCAGCTCTGTTGTTCTTTCTCAAGATTGCTTTGGCTATTCGGGGACTTTTGTGTTTCCATAGAAATTGTAAAATTTTTGTTCTAATTCTGTAAGAAATGCTATGTAGTTTGCTAGGGATTGCATTGAATCCATAGATTACTTTTAGAGTATAGTCATATGGAGAATATTAATTCTTCCAATCCAAGAACACAGTGTATCTCTCCATCAGTCTGTGTCATCTTTGATTTCTTTCAACAATATCTTATGGTTTTCTGAGTACAGGACTTTTACCACCTTAGGTAAGTTGATTCCTAGCTATTTTATTCTTTTTGATGTGATGGTAAATGGGATTGTTTCCTTGATTTCTCTTTCTGATCTATTTTTGTTAGTGTATAGGAAAGCAAGAGATTCCTGTGCATTAATTTTGTATCCTGCTATTTTATCACATTCATTGATGAGCTCTAGTAGTTTAGGATTCTCTATGTATAATATAATGTCATCTGCAAACAGTGATAGTTTTACTTGTTCTTTTCCAACGAGGATTCCTTTTATTTCTTTTTCTTCTCTGATTGCTGTGGCTAGGACTTTCAAAACTATGTTGAATAAAAGTGGAGAGAGTGGACATCCTTGTCTTGTTGCCGATCTTAGAGGAAATGTTTTCAGTTTTTCACTATTGAGAAAGATGTTTTCTGTGGGTCATCCTGTATGGGATTTTCTGCACTTCTTGGACTTGAGTGTTTCCTTTCACATGTTAGCAAAGTTTTCAACTATAATATCTTCAAATACTTTCTCAAGCCCTTTCTCTTTCTCTTCTCCTTCTGGGACCCCTTTAATGTGAATGTTGGTGTGTTTAATATTTTCCCAGATTTCTCTGAGACTGTCCTCATTTTTTTTTCTTTATTCTGTTCTGTGACGGTGACTTCCACCACTCTGTCTTCCAGCTCACTTATTCGTTCTTCTGCCTCAGTTACTCTGTTATTGATTCTTTCTAGTGTATTTTTCATTTCATTTATTGTATTGTTTACCTCTGTTTGTTTGTTCTTTACATCTTCTAGCTTCTTGTTAAACATTTGTTGTATCTTCTTGATCTGTGCCTCCATTCTTTTTCTGAGATTTTGGATCATCTTTACTATCATTACTCTGAATTCTCTTTCAGGTAGATTGCCTATCTCCTCTTCATTTAGTTGCTCTTGTGGGTTTTTATCTTGTTCCTTCATTTGCAACATATTTCTCTGCCTTCTCATTTTGTCTACTTTCTGAGTTTGTGGTCTCCTTTCCACAGGCTGCAGGATTGTTGTTCCTCTTGCTTCTGGTGTCTGCCCCCTCATATGTGAGGTTGGTCCAGGGTATTGTGCAGGCTTCCTGGTGGGAGGGACTGGTGCCTGTTCTCTGGTGGGTGGAGCTGGGTCTTGTCCCTCTGATGGGCAGGGCCATTTCAAGTGGTGCATTTTGAGGTGGCTGTGAGCTCAGTATGACTTTAGGTAGCCTGTGTTCTGATGCGCGGGGCTGTGTTCCTATCTTGGTTGTTGTTTGGCCTGAGACTTTCCAACAATACAGCCTGCAGGTTGTTGGGTGGGGTCTTAGTTCCAAAATGTTGACCTCTAGGAGAGCTAATTCCAATCAATATTCCCTGAGGTTTCTGCTACCAGTGAGTTATAGTCGACCTTTACCTCCCCAGGAGACCCTCCAAGACCCTTAGGTAGGTGTAACTCAGGTTCCTATGGGGGTATTGCTTTGTGCTGGGTCCCAGTGCATGTGAGACCTTGTGCGTGCCTTCCAAGGGTAGAATCTCTGTTTCCCCCAGCCATGTGGATATCCTGTACTCAAGCCCTGCTAGCCTTCAAGGCTAAAAACTCTAGGGTTTTTTTCCACCTAATGCCAGACCTTAAACTGCCTTGGAGGGCTATTTCATGTAGGAACATCCCTGTGTAGCCTCTGTGGGTTTAATATTTTTTGGTGCAAGTGTTGTTTTTAGTATAGATGTCTGCCACCTCTTTCCTCAGTGTATGCTGGCTGTTATCCCCTTTATAGATGGTGCGACTGATGTTGTGGTGACAAGAACCTCCACTGGATATTGAGCAGGGCCTTCCCTTTGCTCTGTGGTTGTCATTGCCCTGTCAGAGGTGGAGTCTCCTCCCTAGTTGTTGGAGTAGAGGCCCCCAGATCTATTTATTAGTTCTGTGTCTGGTCTGTGGTGTGTAGTAGGCAGAATTGGAGCACTCCCACTTGGAGGGAAGCCACTGAGTATTACTCCTCTGGAGCTGTTCACCTGTGGGTGTGCTCTGTTGTGTCACTTTTCACCCATTGTGTAAGCTCTCCGATTACACTGTTGTTAGCACTGCTCTTGGCCCCACCTTAACCATGGGTATGCCGGCAATTGGCCCTGGTGTTCTCAGACATTGTTTTCACCAGGTCACCAGCGTAGATCCACTGAAGTCAGGTCCCAGGATTGGATCATGGATCTGGACCCTTTGTAGGTGCTAAGAGGGCAGCTCAGACTCTGGCCCAACCCCCAATTGTACATGCCCACAAAGTGTACAGCTGCTAAAGCTAGACCCATCTTGGCTGTGGGAGCACTCATTGTCTGTTCAGATGTTCTGTAGGCACTGAGTTTACAAAGCCAGTCACAGGGATGTCAATTTGTGGTTTGTACAGCTGTAAGGAAAGATTTCAGCTTTTTTTCCTTAGATCTACAGCCTCTGGGGCTCAGCTGTGGTTTCAGCCCCACCTCTGCCTGGGCAAGGAAGGGACTCAGAGGTGGTGGCAGCTGGGGTGGCAGGAACCATGGTGGGGACAAGGCACATGGGGTAGCTAGTAGCCATGGGCACAAGAATGCTGGCCCCAGTGGGGGCCCTTCTTAGTTCCCAGGGAGGTGGGGGCTGGCACGTATGGAGAGAGGCTGCAATGGCAAATCCACCCCTTTCACGTCACTGAACAATGGCTCTTCACTTCTATGGTGGTCCAGGTTTCCTCTGCAAGCATTCCCAGTTGCAGATTTCCTCACTACCATCCACTCAGGCTGTCTCCTTGCAGCCAACAGCAGTCCTCTCCATGTGTCTGCTCTCCAAACCCTATGTTCCAGCACTCAGCCCCCATTTGCACCAGTGGACATACATCTCAAGGTGGAGCACACAGGGATGTGACACAGACCATCTGTGTAGGTCTCACTCTGTCCTAACTGCCACAGATCAGCTGCTGTGCTCTCCTCTGATAGCACTTGAAGCTCCCCTTCTGTCCCAACTGATCTCCCCGCCAGTAAGGGGTCTTCCCTTGATGTGGGAAACTCTCATCTCCTTCAGCTCCCCCAAAGGGGTGCAGGTTCCACCCCACTTCCTCTCCTCTTCCTTTTCCCTTCTTTTGTCCTACCTGCTTATGTGCAGATCTTTCTTGTCCTTTTAGTTGTCCGAGGTCCTCTGCTAGTGTTCAACTGGTGATCAAATTAATGCATTTGTGGGGAGAATGAACTTTACGTCTTCCTACTCCTCTGCCATCTTCCACATCTAATTCCACAAATTAGAGTTTTCATTGTTTCTGGATATACACCCAAGAATGGGATTGCTGTATCAAATGGTAGCTCCATTTTTAGTTTTTTAAGGAATATCCATACTGTTTTCCATAGTGGCTGCAACAATTTACATTCCCACCAACAGTGTAGGAGGATTCACTTTTTTCCACACCTTCTCCAGCATTTATTATTTGTAGATTTTCTGATGATAGCTATGTGAAGTGATACCTTATTGTGGTTTTGATTTGCATTTCTCTAATAATTAGCAATGTTGAGCATCTTTTCATTTGCCCATTGGCCATCTGTCTGTATTTTTTGAGAAATGTCTATTTATGTCTTCGGCCTATTTTTTGTTTGTTTGTGTTTTTGTTTTTTTTTTTTATGTTGAGTCATATGAGCTGTTTGTGTATTCTGGATATTAACCCTTTGCCAGTTGCATGGTTTGCAAATAATTTCTCCCATTCTGTAGGTTGTCTTTTCATTTTCCTTTGCTGTACAAAAGATTTAAGTTCAATTAGGTCTCATTTCTTTATTTTTGCTTATATTTCTTTTGCCTTGAGAGACTGATCTAAGAAAATATTGCTATGATTTATGTCAGAGAATGTTTTGACTATGTTCTCTTCTAGGAGTTTTATGATGTCATATCTTATATGTAGGTCTTTAGACAATTTTGAGTTTATTTTTTGTATATCATGTGAGGGAGTGTTCTAATTTCATTGATTTACATGTAGCTGTCCAGCTTTCCCAGTATCACTTGTTGAACCGACTGTCTTTTCTCCATCATATATTCTTGCCTCCTTTGTTGAAGATTAATTGACTGTAGGTGTGGGTTTATTTCTGGGTTCTGTATTCTGTTCCATTGATCTATATGTTTGTTTCTGTGCTATTACCACACTGTTTTGATTACTGTAGCTTTGTAATATTGTCTGAAATCTGGAAGGGTGATGCCTCAGCTTTGTTCTTTTTTCTCAAGATTGCTTTGGCAATTTTGGGTCCTTTGTGGTTCCATATAAGTTTTAGGATTATTTGTTCTAGTTCTGTGGAAAATGTCATGGGTATTTTGATAAGGATTGCATTATGTCTGTAGATTGCTTTGGGTAGCGTGGCCATTTTCACAATATTAATTCTTTCAATCCAAGAGCATGGGATATCTTTCCATTTCTTTGAATCATCTTCAATTTCCTTTATCAATGTTTTATAGTTTTCAATGTTTAGGTCTTTCACCTCCTTGG
This sequence comes from Neophocaena asiaeorientalis asiaeorientalis, assembly GCF_003031525.2. Lineage (NCBI taxonomy): Eukaryota > Metazoa > Chordata > Mammalia > Artiodactyla > Phocoenidae > Neophocaena > Neophocaena asiaeorientalis. The sequence goes on along the minus strand of NW_020175838.1, from coordinate 198,973 downwards.
TTAAGTTTATTCCTAGGCATTTTATTTTTTGATGACATTTTAAACAAGATTGTTTTTATCTTTCTCTCTCTTTACCACTTCCCTTCCAGTTTGGATAATTTTTATTCTTTTTCTTGTTTGATTGCTGTGGCTAAGACTTCCAATGCTGTGATGAATAGAAGTGGTGAAAGTGGGCATCCTTGTTTTGCTCCTGAATTTAATGGGAAAGCTTTCAGCTTTTCATCATTGAGTATCAAGTTGGCTGTGGGTTTGTCATAAATGGGTTTTATAATGTAGAGATATGTTCCCTCTATATCCACTTTGATGAGAGTTTTTATCATGTATAGATGTTGAATTTTGTCAAATGCTTTTTCTGTGCCTATTGAGATGATCATGTGGTTTTTGTCTTTTGTTTTGTGGTATAACACTTTGATTGATTTGAGTACATTGAACCATACTTGCAACCCTGGAATGACTCCAACTTGATTGTGGTGTATGATTCTTTTTATGTATTGTTGGATTCAGTTTGCTAATATTGGTATTTTGTTGAGGATTTGTGCATCTATATTCATCAAAGATATTGGCCTGTAATTTTCTTTCCTTTTTTTTTTTTTTGTAGTGTCTTTTCCTAGTATCAGGGAGATGGTGGATTCATAGCCACGATTGGGAGTGTTCCCTCCTCTTCAATTTTTTAAAATAATTTGCAAAGAATAGGTAAAAGTTCTCCATTATATGTTTGATAGAATTCTCCAGTGAAGCCATACAGTCCTGGACTTTTGTTTGCCTGAAGTTTTTAAATTACAGATTCTATTTCACTTCTAATAATAGGTCTGTTTTTTCTTGACTCAGTTTTCATAGGCTGTATGTTTCTAGAAACTTGTCCATTTCTTCTAGGTTATCCAATTTGTTGGCATATAACATTTCATGGTATTTGCTTATGATTTTTTAATTTCTGTGGTATCAGTTTTTTTCTCCTCTTTCATTTATTATTTCGTTCTCTCTCTTTTTTCTTGGTGAACCTGGCTAGAGGTTTGTTGATTTTGTTTGTGTTTTCAAAAAATGTTCTTGATTTTATTGATCTTTTCTATTTTTCTTTTATCTCTATCATATTTATTCCTCTCCGATCTTCATTATTTTCTTCCTTCTGCTGACTTTAGGTTTTGTTTGTTCTTTTTCTAATTCTTTTAGGTGGTAAGTTAGGTTGTTTATTTGAGATTTTTCTTGTTTCTTGAGGAAGACCTTTATCAGTATGAAATTCCCTCTCATAACTGCTTTTGCTCCATTTCATAGATTTTGTAAGGTTCTGCTTTCATTATCACTTGTCTTGAAGTGTTTCCTGATTTTTTCTTTGATTTCATCATTGTCCCATTGGGGATTTTTTGTAGCAGGTTTTTCAGTCTCCATGTATTCATTGTTTTTCTCTCTTTCTTTCTGTGGTTGATTTCTAATTTCTAAGTCAGGAAAAATACTTGAAATAATTTCTATCCTCTTAAATCTGTTGAGGCTTCTTTTGCTCCTAGTATGTGATCTATCCTAGAAAACATTCCATGAGATATTGAAAAGAACATGTATTCTGGGTTTTGTTTTTGTGTTTTTTTTTCTTTGTAGTGTCCTGCAGATATCAACTAAGTCCAACTGGTCTATAATGTCTTCTAGGACCTCTGTTGCCCTATTAATTTTTCTGTCTGGATAATCTGTCCATTGATGTCAGTGGGGTGTGAAAGTCTCCTATTATTATTGTATTCCTGTCAATTTCTCCCTTTGTGTCTGTTAACATTTGTTTTATATATTTAGGTGCTCTTATATTGGGTGCATATATGTTAACTAGTATAATATCCTCTTCTTGTATTGATTCCTTTATCATTATATAATGTCTTTCTTTGTCTTTCTTTATGGCCTTTGTTTTAAAGTCTATTTTGTCTGATGAATATTGCTACCCCTACTTTCTTGTCATTTCCATTTGCATGAAATATCTTTTTCCATTCCTTCACTTTCAGTCTGTGTGTATTTCACCCTGAAGTGAGCCTTCTGTAGGCATTATGTTGTAGGTTCTTCCTTTTTTTAATGCAATCTATAATTCTATGTCTTTTGATTGGAGCATTTAGTCCATTGACATTTAAAGTAATTATGGATAGGCATGTACTTACTGACATTTTAAACCTTGTTTTCCAGTTTTTGTAGTTTTTCTTTGTTTATTTCTTCTTTTTGTTTTATCTTTTGTAGTTTAATGGTTTTATTTTGTAGTATGCTTGAGTTGATTTCTTTTTGGTTTTTGTGAATCTATTGTATGTTTTTCATTTATTGTTACCATGGAGTTCAAGTATGTTAACTCATAGCAATACCTACTTGCTTTAAACTGATAGTCATACAAGTTCAAACACATTCTAAATGATCTACATTTTTATACTCCTCTCCCCAACATCTTGTGATTTTGATATCCTACTTTTAGAGCTTCATGCTCATCCTTCTGCTGTTAATTATAGTTATAATAGCTTTTACAAAAATTTTTGATTGTTTCTTAATCTATGTACTGGCTTATTTAAGTGATTGTCAATCCTTTTATATATTTGCCTTTCCTATTTCATTTCCCTTTCCAATACATTCTTACTTCTTTTTTTTTTAGGGTAGGTTTACTATTCTTACAGTTTTTACTTGTCTGAGAAATTCTTTATCTCTCTGTCTATTCTAACTGATAAGTTTGCTGGGCAGAGTATCTTAGTTTGGAGGAATTTCCCTTTCAGGGCTTTGAATATATCATGCTACTCCCTTCTGTCCTGCAGTTTCCAGAGGGGAATCAGCTAATAGCCTCATGGGGGTTCCCTTGTAACTGACAGTTTTTCTCTTTCTGCCTTTAGAATCCTCTTTATCTTTAATGTTTGCCATTTTAATTTTGATATGGCTTGCTGTGGGTCTGTTTGTGTTCATCTTATTTGGGACCCTCTGTATTTCCTGTACCTCAATAAATGTTTCCTTCTTTAGATTTGGGAAATATTTATCCATAATTTTTGAATACATTTTTGATCCCCTTCTCTCTTCTCCTTCTGGAACTCTGTTATCTGAAGGTTGGCATGCTTTATATTATCCCATAGAACTCATATGTTGCTTTTATTTGATTGGATGATTTCCATTATTCTGTTTACCAGATCCCTTATTCATTCTTCTTTGTCATTTAGTCTGCTCTTCAATGCTTTTAGACTGGTTTTTATCTCAGCAATTAACTTGCCTAATTTTGATTGGTTCAACTTTTTAGTGTTTAGCTCATTGTTACGGTGATCTGCATTTGTATTGATAACCTTTCTCAATTTCTCTAACATTTTTATTACCTCCTTTTTGAACTCTTGGTCTAGTAGACTGGTGAGGTCTGTTTTATTACTTGTTCTTTCAGGGATTTTTCAAGTTCTTTTAACTGGGAGTAGTTTCTCTGCTTTTTCATCTTACTCAACTTTCTATGAATTTAGTAGAAAGTTATCTATTGTGATCTTGAAGAAGTATTTTTATGTGGAAGTGTTCCTGTGTAGACTGTGTGTGTCCAATATTTTTGATGTTAGGGCTGGTTTTGGTATGGATGTTAGCCACATTTTTCCTCAGAGTGTGCTGGCCGTTAATCCATTTGATAGGGGGTGTGATTGTTGTGTCTAAATCTCATGCTGGATGAGAGGCAGGGGGGGAGTCTTATTTGTTCAATAGTTGTCACTATGGTTGCGGGCAGGTTGTCCTCCTTAGTTGTTGGAGTAGAACCCTGAGGGTCAGGTCTGATCAGTCTCTGTTGCTCTTGAGTACATGCCTTGCCCTAAAGGAGGTGATTACTGAAACAAGTGAGGCACATGCAGTCATAGAAAATTCATTCACTGTCTGTGTAGGCACCTGCAGTTCCACTCAGAAGGAGCCCAAAGTCACTTCCTTTTCTCTGTTGTGTTCATCCCAGATCTAGTGCAAGGATGTGGTGTGGAATAAGCTAGGGCTGGGGGCTGGGGCATTGTGAAACTGTGGTCGCTATCCTGACACCTGGGATCTGGGCTGCCTCCTGTGATAGACTTCTCTCAGGACCTGTCTGTCCCAGCCCTAGGCTGTGGTGGAGTGGGTGGCCTGGGGCACTCTCTCTGGGAAATGAATCTCTGCATATTCATGCCCAGGGCCGGTCTGCCTGAGATTCAGTGCTTAGCCACTGTGTGTTCCTGTGGCACTGCCTGCTTCACAGGCTGACAATATCTGGCAAGGTTGGACCTGCTGCTGCCATGTGCACACTGAAAATAGGCTCCATGACTCCCTTGGATAACACTCCAGGCCCTCTGTGCCATCTCTTTCTAGCTAGTTGAGTCCTCTCCCAGGGCCTGTCTGCCTGAGGTTCAGTGCTTAGTCTCTGTGCATATTTGTGGTGTGCCCAGTGTTTGTAAGAAGAATGTCTGCCTGGCTTATCTCACTGCCCCCATGTGCTGACAGTGGTCTCTGTGGTTCTGCCTGGATCACACCCCAGGCATCCCAGTCTGTCTCTACATAACTAGGTCAAATCTTTGGCCTAATCTCATACCAGGCTGTGGTGTCACGTGGGGGCGTAGGGCAAGGTGTTGGCCTTTTTTGATTGGGAAATGTGGTAAGTCAGCAGCCACCAGTTCACATCTCACCCTGCCCTGATTGTTAGCTAGCAAGTGCACACTCTTCATCAGTAGAGTCTAGGCTTCTCCAGCCCTTTTATCTGTCTCAGTGGATTTCCCAAATGCAAGGGGGTTTGTGTCCTCTGTGCAGGACCCCAGGTCTGGGTTGCTCAGATTGTGAGTTGATCTTCTCCTTCCCCAGGGTGAGTGTCTGCCCACGAGGACTTTTATTCCTTATAGATCCCTCCCAGGGGCAGCGGTACTGAACTGATGCCATTTTTTAAAAATCCCATCGTATCTGGTTATGTGGAGATCTTTCTTGAAACTTTCATTTTATAGGAGATATTCTTCCAATTTGCAGTTAGTTTTCTGTGAAAATTGTTCTACATGTAGATATATTTTTGATATGTTTGTAGGAGGAGGTGAGCTCCACTTCCTCCTACTCTGCTATCTTAATCCCCCTCCCAAGAGATTTATATTTTGTTTTCTAGAGAGATCAAGGTATAGAAGGTCTTTGTTCCTTTTGGAGGTTCTAGGGGAGAATCCATTTCCTTAAAGTTCTTCTTACATTTTCAAAACAAGCAATAACCAGTCTAGTCTTTACCACATTGCCACTTCTCTGGTTATCACTTGATTCTTGAGCTTATTGACATACATTGTTCTCTCCCTCTTTAGACTAGAAGTAACTTGGGGAGAAGGAATCATATCTTTTTCATCTTTGTATCCCTGACATATTATACAATACTTGGCACATAGTTGAGGATTAAATCACTGTGTATATTAGCTACTGTATGAGTTTCAAGCCCAGTGAAGCTTGGTGGTATTGTCTTGAAATTTATTTTCTTTTTTCAGATTAGGTAAATAGTCTTTTAAAAAGTGAAGCCAGAGCTTCCCTGGTGGGGCAGTGGTTGAGAGTCTGCGTGCTGATGCAGGGAACACGGGTTCGTGCCCCAGTCCGGAAAGATCCCACATGCCGCGGAGTGGCTGGGCCCGTGAGCCATGGCCACTGAGCCTGCACGTCCGGAGCCTGTGCTCCACAACAGGAGAGACCACAACAGTGAGAGGCCCACGTACAGGAAAAAAAAAAAAGAAAACATGAGGCCACTAACTAAATATTTAAAGTAATCATAAATTTTAGTTTGTGTATGCTATATTAAAAAAAAACTGCTAATTAGCCTTTCCTTTGTTTCTAGTTACTAGAAAAATCAATGCAGCTTTTAAACTACTTAAGTTATAAGGGGATGTCATGGGTTCAAACCCATAAACTACATTTAATTAGTGTGAACTATGTAAGGTTTCATTAAGGACTGTGCTCATTTTCCCAGTAGGATAGCCTCAGAGAAATGGGGGCTTTAGAATGATTAATTGAAAAGAAGATGCACTTTTATTGTATCTGATTCAAAAGCTTGCATTTAATCAAGTCACTTTGTATTTTAGTAAAACACCCAACACCTGGTTTTTAATTAGTAATTCAGATTTCACTGGTTAGGAGGGAGATGAAGCTTTCATAAACCCAAAAGCCACACACACATCATATTTTCCCAAGGTCTGTGTAAAGGTAGGGGTATTCAAAGTGGTGGAGAGACTCCATGTTTTAATAATGTTAACTTGAATATACAAACAGCTCATGCAGCCCAATACTGAAAAAAGAAACACCCAATCAAAAAATGGGTGAAGATCTAAGTAGATATTTTTCCAAAGAAGACATACAGATGGCCAACAAACACATGAAAAGTTGCTCAGCATCATTAATTATTAGAGAAATGCAAATCAAAACTACAATGAGGTATCATCCTCACACTGATCAGAATGGCCATCATAAAAAAATCTACAAACAACAAATGCTGGAGAGAGTGTGAAGAAAAAGGAACCCTACTACAATGTTGATGGGAATATAAATTGGTACAGCCACTATGGAGAACAGTATGGAGGTTCCTTAATAAAACTAAAAATAGAGCTACCATATGATCCAGCAATCCCACTCCTAGCCATATATCCAGAGAAAACCATAATTCGAAAAGGTGCATGCATCCCAGTGTTTATTGCAGCACTATTTACAATAGCCAAGACACGGGAGCAACCTAAGTGTCCATCAACAGAGGAATGGATAAAGCAGATGTGGTACATATATACAATGGAATATTACTCAGCCATTAGAAAGAACAAAATAATGCCATTTGCAGCAACATGGATGGACCTAGAGATTGTCATACTTAGTGAAGTAAGTCAGACAGAGAAGGACAAATATCATACAATATCATTTATATGTTAAACCTAAAAAGAAGGTACAAATGAACTTAACTACAAAATAGAAATAGAATTACAGATGTAGAAAACAAACTTATTGTTAACAGGGGGTAAGGAGGGGGGTGCGAGAGATAAATTGGGAGATTGGGATTGACATATACACACTACTACATATAAAATAGATAACTAATAAGGACCTACTGTACAGCACAGGGAATTCTACTCAATACTCTGTAATGACCTATATGAGAAAATAATCTAAAAAAGAGTGCATATTATGTACATGTATAACTGACTCACTTTGCTGTACACCTGAAACCAACACAACATTGTAAATCAACTATACACTAATAAATTTTTTTAAATAATGTTAACTTGAGACATTTTAGATTCTTACCTGAAATATGTGGACATATGAACAGCCACACAGTTTTTACAGTTATGTGAATGTCTAGGATTTGGATTACAGAGTAATTAAAACATGTGAGGTAGTAACATCCAAAATAAACTAGAGCACTGCCAAAATCCCAAGTACATCAGTTTACATTCTGTGCCCCTTTGTCAGGAATTCACCCAAAGGGAACAGAATATACATGCTACACTGTAATAAGGTCTCTAGAGATGTCCTCTCCTATCCAAAACAGGCAGTTAAGATACATTTGTTCCTTTGCCCTCACTTTTTGCCCTACCATTTATTAGAGATTATGATGTTTGGAAAGTTTGCCTTACATGTATTGAATATGAGCAATGTGGAGTTTATAAAACTATAGCTGATTCTGCCAAAAATCCACTTCAATTCATGAACTATGCACTAGTTGAAGGAATAAGCACTTTCTTGAAATCTCAGTTTCTATTTCTGGGCTGCTATTTGACCTTGTATGTTATAATTAGTTTTGCAACATTTGCAAGTATACAGACATTTTTCCCACTGTGTGTAGCATGATGACAGAAAATGAAGTTTGAACAGTGCTAAGCCCAGAACCTATGTTCCCTGTCTCTAAAAGCAGGGAGTGTTTGTGTTTTCTTTTTATTTATAATGGATCCTTCTACATTTACATATAATATACTTGATTTTCTATTTTTATTTCCATGACCATTACATTTGTGGATCATCAGAGTAGACTTTTTAACTGTTCTCAGGTGCCTTAGCTCCATTTTAGAACTGGATTGGGTAAAAATAATAAAAGCACAAGTATTTTCTGGTTTCTCTGCTTAAGATGTGACTTCTGATTATTCTTTATATGCTTATGGACTAAAACATGGCTTTATTTAGATGTTTTTGGTTCTAGAACCACTAATGGATTTTTTGTACACAACTCATGGACTTGAAAATTCATGTATGCATTCATCCATCCATCCATTCATTCATTCATTCTTTCCATAAAGGTTTAGAGACTGTACACTGAACGCCAGGCACTGTTCTTTGTCCTAAAATAGGTGATGTAAAGCATCTGTTCCCATCTGAGAGGGTCAAAGCATTTCTTTGAATTCATTGAGAATATTTAATATACTATTTTATCTCAAGCATTGCATTGCCTACTATATCACTCTATTTGTGTGTGTGTGTGATTGCTGTAGAGTTCACAATGTGCTCATTTAACTTATCACAAATATTATTACTTAAGTTACTTTTAATCTTATATCACTTCATGTATAGTGAAAGAACTTTACAAAGCATACTCTGCAGTAGATTTGATTGCTGCTTAACAAGTTACCATGAACTTAGTGGTTTAAAACAATACCCATTTATTAACACACAGTTCAGTAGATCAGAAGTCCAAAGAGGTTTGACTGGGATTTATGCTTGGTTATTACATAACTGAAGTCAAGGTGCTGGCCAGCTGAGCTTTTATCTGGAAGCTCTGGGAAAGAATTGGCTGTCAACCTCATTCAGATTGTTGGCAAAATTTAGTTCTGTGCAGTTGTAGCATGGAAGTCCCTGTTCCCTTACTGGCTGTCAGCTGAGGGTCAGTGTCAGTTTCCAAGACCTCCCACATTCCTTGTCATGTGACTGCCTCCAATTTGTAGCCAGCAATCCTATTCTACCTAATACTTTTCATGCTTCAAATATCTGTCACTTCCACTCAGTTTCCTGAGAAAACTATTTTTAAAGGGCTTATGTGCTTAGCACAGGCCTACACAGACAATCTCCTTATTTTAAGGTCACAGGCTAATCATGGATGTGATACTGAATCATTTTCACAATCCTATCTTAGGGATTAGGGCAAGGAATTACTTCAATTTCCAATTCTTTTTACTATTAATTGTACTATTGTTGCCGTACATTTTATGTCTATGTATGTCATAGCTTCCCAAATACATTGTTATTAGTTTTGATTTAAACAATGGATTATCAGTTAAGAAAATTTACAAATGAAAACAGTTTTTTATATTTACCCACCTACTTACAACTTCTAGTGCTTTCATTCTTTTGTATAGATATGATTTTGCATCTGGTGTTATTTTCCTTCTATCTGAAGAATTTCCCTACACGTTTCTTGATGTGCAGCAAATTCACGAAAAATTCACTCTATTTTTGTTTTTTTGGAAAAGTCTTTATTTTATCTTTGTTTTTGAAAAATAGTTTTCTGATTATAGACATCTATGTGGACATTTTCTTTCAGCATCTTATATTTGCCATTTCATTGACTTTTGTTGTGAAATGTTTCAGTTGAGAAGTAAAAAGTAACTCATCATTTTCCCTCACTATGTAATGTAATTTTTCCTCCCTTTGGCTACTTTTAACACTCTCTCCTCATCACTGGTTTTCAGCAATTTGATTATGATAGACACATGTCATTTTATTTGCATTTATTTTGCTTGGGCTTTATTGAGCTTCTTGGATTTGTGTGTTTATAATTTTCATAAATTTGGAAATTTTTCAAAGACAACTTCTTCAAATAGAGTTTTTGGCTCCATTTTCTCACTTCTGTTTCTGGGATTTCTTTTATATGTATGATACATCCCTTGATATTGTCCCAGAAGTCACTGAGACTCTATTTTACTTTCCAGTTTTTTTTTTCTCTCTCTCTGTGTTTTTGTATGAATAGGTTCTATGACTCTGTCTTCTCTTCTGTAGTGTCCAATATGCTATTAAGTAGATCCAGTAGTATTTTTTCATTTAAGGCACTGGAATTTTCAAATATAGAATTACCATTTATTTCTTCATAAATTTTCATTTCTCTCCTGAGATTTTCTGTCCATTTATTTAAGTCCATATTTTCTATAAATCTTGAATACATTTCCAATATCTTAAAGTACTTTTAATTCTAACAGTTATGTCATCTTTGCTTATTTTTATACATTTTTCTGTTGATTGTATGTCACATTTTTCCTTCTTTTTTTTTTTTTTACATGCCTAGTAATTTTGATTTTATGCTGAACATTTTGAATGCTACCTTGTTGAACTCATATATTTTGTGGTCTTCATTAGAGTGTTGAGTTTTTCTGGGAATAATTTCCTGGCTGGTAAGTTTTACCCTGTTGAGGCTTATGTTTGAGTAGGTCTAGAGTAGTACGTAATCTTAAGCCAAAATTATACCACTTTTTTTTTTTTTTTTTTTGCGGTACGCGGGTCTCTCACTATTGTGGCCTCTCCTGCTACAGAGCACAAGCTCCGGACGCGCAGGCTTAGCAGCCATGGCTCATGGGCCTAGCCGCTCCAAGGCATGTGGGATCTTCCCACACCGGGGCATGATCACGTGTCCCCTGCATCGGTAGGCGGACTTTCAACCACTGCGCAACCAGGGAAGCCCAATACCACTTTTAATGTATAGTCTTTCTAGGGTCTCAGCTGAATGCTTGTGGAGTTCAGTAAAGCCACTTATTCTAGATAATTAGAACTTCAGTGTCTCTCAGCATTATGTGATCTCTGGGTTCTTCATCAGCTCATAGTCCCCAGTAGTTGTTCTATACCATGCCACATACAATCTTGTCCTGAATATATGTAACTTAGTATTGGCCCCAAAACTCAAATGAACATCTCTACAGATGTCTGGAGATACTTCTCTGCATACATAACTTTTCTCTAGTATCCTAGCCCCAAAGTTTCTGTTGCCTCAGCCACCCTTAATCCTCATCTCTGTTTTCCCTACCCAGCAAAAACACTGTTTTTTTGTTCAGGCTACTTTTCTATGCTGCAGTTTGGAGCTCACCTCGTGTGAGTCGTCGCTGTCAAGCACCAAAGACTTAGGATGTTTGTTGTCTCATTATTTTAAATCGCTGATTAACATAGTTATAATTGTATAAGGTGAAATAGTAAATGTAATGCCAATTGTTCTATCATGACTATAACCAGAATTGGCCAGTTTAAATTTTTTACTATGTTATCCATTTGATAAGAACATTCTTTAGATATTAATTTCATTTGATAAAGTTATTACACAGCGGGTCTTAAGATATTTTATCTGAGATATGTGTTTCAGAATACTTTATCAACTCTGTGTGTTAAGGAGACTGTAGTATCCTCAAATTGGTGTATTTCAAGCCATCTTTAGCTTTATTTTGCTTTGGGGAACTGTATTTCAAAATCTTGCTCCCCTCTTGTTTTCCCCTTGTGGGTTAATTTTGGAGTTTGGAATTGGCTTCTTGATAATACCATAAAAATCTTTCGTTTTATTGCCCATCAGTTTTATCCTTTGGGACTTTTCACTTACTTATAATTCTCCATAACTCTCTCCTAGTTAGTTTATTGCTAATGACTAAAGTGAACCTAGTTGTTAAATCACTAAAGTGCAGATAGTTACCTATGAACATGCATTTTACCAGTTGGAGGGTGTTCAGTGATTGTACTACTATATCTGTATTCCCAAATGTATTAATTATCTAAGACTTTTGGTGGAAGTGGTACTCAGTAATGCTGATGGAGTTTTGTGCCTCTTGATAAACTCATTCAATCACAGCCAACCATTTTAAATATATCTTTTGCTTCCAGAATGTCTTTTATTTCTTTGCCTTTAAGGTGGATGTTTTGACTATAGACAAACTATGGTTAGGCTACAAACACATACCAAAGTCATGAGGCTTTCCTTAATTTATCTAGACCTCTAATACGCCTTAAGTATGAACAAATAGTTGTATCATGAGGAATGACACTAGTAATTTTTAATTTCATTTTTTGTCAGTTCTAATTTCATTTTTTGTTGGTATGACAATATCTGCTTCTCTAGTGTAAATTTTGATTAACCAAGCCAATCCAACTTTTGCTTTCTCTTGGGAAAATATTTTCCCTTATATTTTGCGATTTGTACAAAGTAAAAATTCTTACTTCCTTCTCTGTGATTTCTTTCCATCTGCCAAATCTTCACTCATTACTAATTTATATATTTTCAGTGGTGGTTCTCACTCACAGGATCAACTTTACAAAATCCCTCTAGGCAATGCATCAGCTGATAAGGGATCAAAAAGAAGAATTACCATTTTCCCAACTACTTATCTTTGAGAATTTTAGCATGATATCATCACTTCTTGCTTTCTCTTACTGTATTTGACAACCATTTAGGCATTAAACATGAAAGCACTCTCTTTCTGTCCTTTCTGTTAAAATATTTAAGCCTCACTAATATATCTCAGTAGAATGAGCAGTCTCTCATCTACCACACTGGATTTTGATTGCTCTACTGTCCTATGGTTCCTTAACAATGGCAATGGATGTGTCTTTAAATAGGGTTAGGGCTTTCTTTTCCCTCATGCAATAAACATTTAGAAAGAGATAAGTCTCTACCACTTTACTGACTCTCATGTGTTTCCTCCTACAAAAAATGATCTTCTCTGTTTCTGTTAAAAATACTAGTAAAAATTTAAAATGTAGGTAGATAATATTGCAAGCCATTTAAGCCAATTTCCTCATTTGGAGAATGCAAGGCTCATTTTAGTGAATATCCTAGCAACTGTTGTTTGTATCCACAGTAGTATATGGATTTCCACCCTGACACTACACACTGGATGATCAGTCACAATGAAAGAAAATCTCAGGTAAACTTCTGCCACACATATAGACAGTTATTACCATACAGGCAAAAGAACCATTACAACTTATCTATAGTCCTGTCACAAATGTTCTGATAAACATCTTTCTTGAAAGACTTGCTCTGAGACTAATATGATGATATTCTTATAGGAGATAGGGCAAACCTCTATGTCAGATCAGGAAAAGCTCTGGATGTAAGAAATATCATATTCTTTTATTCTGTTAAATGAGGTATATTCTTTTGAGCTTCTCTCTCTTCCTTGTCTTAGCAAGAGATTAAATCATAATCATTGTTAAGACTCTCTTCTTACAGTCCCTAGACCAAGTAAGATTCCTTGGTTTTTAGGCAAATAGAAACATCTGGAGATCTGAAGTTTAGAACTGGTGTCCAGTTCACCTTCGATAGGCTTTCTGTCAAAACAAGCTTGAAATCTTGAAAATGGGTAGCATTTTGTGTGACGCTTGGACTCTAGGAACTTTTTATCTTCCATCACCACAATGTTTTTGTGACTGGCACTAAGCTTCCATAGATGATTACTCCATCAGAGGTGCAATTGCATTTCTGGCATCCTTGTCTGGGAGCCAGACTCTATTTATACACAGTTCGGGGTAAGTCATCATGTGTTAGTCATCAGAACTTTCTCTATAGGGATTTAGCAAAACAGGGGCACAAAAATATACGACATGTTTAATCTTTGTGAACTCACCCAGGATTTTGCAATGAAAAAATGTAATCTCAGGTCTTGGTCAAGATGGAAGAGTAGGAAGACCCTGAGCTCACCTCCTCCCAGGAGCACACCAAAATTACAACTATTTACAGAAAAACTATCAATGAGAATGACCTGAAGACTAGCAGAAAAGATCTTCTACAACTAAAACTATAAAGAAAGAACCACAACAAGATGGGTAGGAAAGGCAGAGACACAGTATAGTCAAGACTCACATCCACAGGGTAGGTGACCCACAAACATGAGGACAATTACAATTGTTAAGGTTCTTCCTAGGGAGCAAGGGGTCTGAGCCCCACATTGGTCTCCCAATGTATAGGAAATAGAGACTCTGCTCTTAAAGGGCAGACACAAAATCTCACACTTTCTGACACCCAGGGCAGAAGCAGTAATTTGAAAGAACCCTGCATCACATCCACTTGCTGATATTAAAGGTCCTCCCAGAGAGGAAGGGAGCAGCTGGGACTCACCCTGGGGACATAGATGGTGGTGATATCTCTCCAGCTTATTAGTCCTTGGACCTGACTCTGCCCACCAGTCACTTGGCACCACTCCTGAGATGCCCCAGGCCAAGAAACTACCTGGGCAGGGACACAGCCCCACCACCAATGGACTAGATGCTGTACAACTCCCTAAGCCTATAGTTGCCCAGGGACCCAGCCCAATGACTAGAGGACCCAGGACCCTGCCTCACCCATCACTATGCTGCACTAGCTCCCGGAACCTCGAAGGCTTGTAGCCAGCTGTAAGGACATGGACCAACCCACCAGTCAGCCAACACCAGCTCTAGGAGCCCTGGGCCCCACATCCAAAGATGCCAGCACCCAGCTCTGACCACCAGTGGGCCAGCGCTAGCCCCAGGACTTGGCCTCACTTGGTATCAGTGGGTAGATACCATCCCTGGGACACCCTAAGCCACAGCTTCACCCACCAGTGGGGCTGCACTAGCCCTAGGATCCCAGGGGCTCACAGCCAACCAACTCATGACCAGGACCCACTCACCAGTGTGCTAGCAGTCTTCTCACAAGGCAAAGACTGGAAAACTACTGGACTAGGCACCAATCACACTGACCAGCACACCTACAGTAGTTGGCCCAATGCCACACACATGGGACACACACAGCACACATAGAGAGCACACCTAGAGCACATAGCTCTGGTGACCAGAGGGGAATATGCTGTTGGGCCCTGTAGGATATCTCCTACATAAGGCCATTTCTCCAAGATAAGGATATGTAACCAACCTACCAAATACATAGAAATAAGAACAGCAAATTAGGCAAAATGAGGTGATGGGAGAATATGTTCCAAATGAAGGGAAAACATAAAACCTCCCACAAAGAACTAAGTGAAGTGAAGATAAGCAAAGTACTCAATAAAGAGTTCAAAGTAGTGATCATAAAGTTGCTCAGAGAATTCGGGAGAAGAATGGATGAACACAGTGAGAAGTTAGAAGTTTCTAACAAAGAGTTAGGAATAAAGAAGAACCAAATGGAGCTAAAAAATACAATAGCTGAAATAGAAAATACACTAGAAGGAATCAACAGTTGATTAGTTGATACAGAGTAATAGCCCAGTGAACTGAAAGACAGAGTAGTGGAAATCACTGCCATTGAACTGAAAAAAAGAATAAAGAATTTTTAAAAATGAGAACACTTTAAGAGACTTCTGGGACAATATCAAGCATACTAACATTCACATTATAGATGTCCCAGAAGGAGAAGAGAGAGAGAGAAAGGGGCAGAGAACATATTTGAAAACATAATAGCTGAAAACTTCCCTAACCTGGGAAAGGAAACAGACATCCAGGTCCAGGAAGTGCAAAGAGTCCCAAACAAGATGAACCCAAAGATGTTCACACCAAGGCACATTGTAATTAAAATGGCAAAAATTAAAGATAAAGAGAGAATCTTAAAAGCAACAAGGGAAAACAACTAGTTACATACAAGGGAGCACACATAAGACTGTCAGTTGACTTTTCAGCAGAAATTTTGCAGGCCAGAAGAGAGTGGCATGATATGTTTAAAGTGATGAAAGGAAAAATCCTAAACCAAGAATAGTCTTATCGGCAAGGCTATCATTTAGATTTGAAGAAGAGATAAAGAGTCTTACAGACAAGCAAAAGCTGAAAGAGTTCAGCACAACTAAACTGGCTTTATAAGAAATGTTAAAGGAAACTTTTTTTAAAAATGAAAAGATTTCCTACTGAATGGGAGAAAATATTTGCAAATGATACATCTGATAAGGGGTTAACATCCAAAATACACAAGAAACCCATACAACTGAACCTCAAAAAAACAACCTAATTTAGGCCTTCCCTGGTGGCGCAGTGGTTGAGAATCCACCTGCCGATGCAAGGGACACGGGTTCGTGCCCCGCTCCGGGAAGATCCCACATACTGCGGAGCGGCTGTGCCCGTGAGACATGGCGGCTGAGCCTGCGCATCCGGAGCCTGTGCTCCGCAACGGGAGAGGCCACAACAGTGAGAGGCCCACGTACCACAAAAAAAAAAAAAAAAAAAAGCCTAATTTAAAAACTGAGCAGAGGACCTGAAAAGACATCTTTCCAAAGAAGACATACAGATGCCAACGGGCACATAAAATGATGCTCAATATTACTACTCATCAGGGAAATGCAAATAAAAACCACAATGAGATATTACCTCACACTTGTCAGAATGGCTATCATCAAAAAGACAACCAACAAGTACTGGCAAGGATGTGAAGAAAAGGGAACCCTAAGATACTGTTGGTGGGGATGTAAATTTGTGCAGCCACTATGGAAAACAGTGTGGAGGTTCTTTAAGAAATTAAAAATAGAACTACCATACAATTCAGCAATTCCACTTCTGTGCATTTATTCAAAGAAACCAAAAACACTAATTTGAAAAGACATATGCACCCCTATTTTCATAGCGGTATTATTTACAATAGCCAAGATTTGGAAGCAACCTACAACCTGTGTCCACAGATAGGTGAATGGGTAAAAAAGATGTGGGAGATATATATATATATATATATTATATATACATAATATATATATTATGTATATATAATATATATAATAAATTATTATTCAGCCATAAAAAAGAATGAAATCCTGCCATTTGTGACAACATGGATGAACTTAGAGGGTATCATGCCAAGTGAAATAAGTCAGGCAGAGAAAGACCAATACTTATATGTGTAATCTAAAAAAACAAAACAAAACAAATGAACAACCATAACAAGATCAAAGCAGTCTTAGGTACAGAGAACAAACAGTGTCCAAGGAGAGGGACATGGGGGGAGAAGAGAAATAGGTGAGGGAGATTAAGAGATACAGACTTCCAGTGACAAAATAAATGAGTGACAGGTATGAAATGTACAATGTGAGTGATATAATCAATAATTATATAATATCTTTGTATGGTGACAGATGGTAACTAGACTTATCACATTGATCATTTTGAAATGTATAGAAATATTTCATCGCTTTGTGGTGCACCAGGAACTAACATAGTGTTGTAGGTCAATTATACCTCAAAAATAAGCAAAGAAACAAACTCATAGAAAAAGTGATCAGATTTGTGGTTACTAGAGGTGGAAGTTTGGCAGAGGGGGAATTGTATGAAGGTGGTCAAAGGTACAAACTTCCAGTTATAAGATAAATAACCTCCAGAATGGCCATCATCAAATAATCCACAAATCCCAATTGCTGGAGAGGGTGTGGAGAAAAGGGAACCTTCCTACACTGTTGGTGGGAATGTAAATTGGTGCAACCACTATGGAAAACAGAGTGGAGGTCCTCAAAAAAATAAAAATAGAGTTAGCATATGATCCAGCAATTCCACTCCAGGGCATACATCTGGAAAAGACAAAAACTCTAATTTGAAAAGATACATGCACTAGAATATTCATAGCAACACTATTTACATTAACCAAGACATGGAAGCAATTTAAGTGTACATCAACAGATAAATGGATAAAGAACATGTGGTATATGTATACAACAGAATATTGTTCAGCCATAAAAAGAATGAAATAATGTCATGTACCACACCATGGATGGACCTAGAGATTATCATACTAAGTGAAGTAAGTCAGACAGAGATAAACAAATATTATATGATATCACTTATTTGTGGAGTCTAAAATACAGTACAAATGAAATTATGTACAAAACAGAAAAGAGACTCACAGACATAGAAAACTTATGGTTGCCAAAGGGGAAGGGGAAGAGGGATGAATTAGGCATATGCACTAACAGATACACACTACCATATATAAAATAGATAAGCAACAAGGGTTTACTGTATACCACAGGGAGCTATAGTCAATATCTTGTAATAACCTATAATGGAAAGAATTGGAAAAAAAGAATATATATATATATATATATGAATCACTTTGCTGAACACCTGAAACTAACACAATATTGTAAATCAACTATACTTCAATAAAAAAATATTTTTAAAAAAAGATAAGCTCTAGGGACGTAATATACAAAAGCTATTAAGAGAGTAAATTAAATCTGAAGATTTCTCATCACAAGGAAAAAACTTCTTTTCTATTTCTTTAATTTTGTATCTGTGTAAGATGATGGATGCTCACTAAACTCATGGTAATTGTTTCATGATGTGTATAAGTTAAATCCTTAAGCTTATACAGTGCTTATGCAAATTATATTTCTTTAAAACTGGAAGAAAAAATATTTTTAATTTAAACACACTAGAAGAAGCAGAATTTTAAAGAAAACCAAAATAGTATCTAAAGAATAAAAAATTTCACTTAAATCTGAATAGTGGAATGGCAAAAAGAAAAGAAATTGTCATTTTCATATATCCGTTACAAAATAATGTGTGAAACTCAAAAGTTATATGGAAAATTTGGCTGAATTATGAAAGAAAATGTTTTAAAAAGAGAAAATAAGCAGCTCTTAGTCATTTAGTAAAATGTCCTCAAAATCCAAGGTCGTGGAAAGGAGTATAGACTAATTAGAAAGGATTACTGTGAAAAACAATGACAGGTGTGTTAAATGATGACTTTTCAGAAGATGCTTCACCCTGGAAATTTGCCATTCTTTTGAAGCTCCTCTTTCTGACTCACTGGTTGTAGCTTTTAATAAAGTCTGAGAGAAAGGGTAGATGAGTAATGCTATGAGTCAGAGGTTATTAACAGTTATTTTTAAGAAAGGTGAGATTAGACTTTAAAGTCTTGTGACATTTAACATTTTATAATCCCTGGGATTCTAAATTATTCTGAGACAGTTACCAAGGTTTACAGAAAAATTGGCTACTTTATATCCAGTGTGCACTGTTAAGAATAAAAAGTTGGCAAAAGGTTTATTTGTCTTAAAAACAAGGGCAAAGCATTAAGAGATAATACTACTCAGGTATGATTTTCTAAGTTTAGGTCATAAAATTAGTTTTCTGTATAAAAGTGTTGCTGTTTAAAAGTGTTGCAGATATTTGGCACATTCTATCAACCATATTAATTGTAATCTCTAGCCCTCTTTCTCTAAGATTTAGGTCAGGTGCTTTGCTTTATATAAATTCAAAATCTTGCTTCATATAGCTTTTGACAATTTCAGTAAATATATATAGGCAAATGAGATACCAGTCTAAGCTTAACAACAAATTCTTTTTCACTATTAGTAGATATTGTTTATACCACTTGGCAGAGAGTTCAGTTGTTAGGATTTTGTGTCTTTAATATCTTCCTGTCAAAAGAGCATAGAAACGAATGGATGTTTAAGGTTGTAATGATGCCAAAAAAGTGGGATAAATGTGGGACTACCCAGGTAGAGTTTAGTTGGTTCAAATTGTAGGTTTCTGTCTTACGGTAGTATCTGGTCAATAAATGCCCATTATCTAATGCTAAATTTTTCTGCTTACTATATACCTAATTGCAATTTCTGAACAAGCTGAAATAATTTCCAAACTTAATCCTTCATGTTATATGATTTCTGACAGTATGGAAGTTAAAAAAAAAACAGATTTTCAATATCCTTATACAATTCATACACAGAGCTGCCCACAAATATATCCACAAACAGAATATATACATTTGTAAAAGAGCCTGTTGATTTGAAAAATGACAAAGGGATGCTGCCCAGAACAGAGAAAGATTGTGTTCAATTTTATATCAATTCAGATCTTAAAAATAATAAAATTAATTCCAAAATAAAATGTATTAAATTGCAATGCAAAATTAACTATATTTCACTATAGTTTTAATCCCATGAAAACTTTAAATTTTTTTTGTTTTATAATATACCATCTATTAATTCAATGAAAGCATAGTTTTAGATATATTTTGAAATTGCTTTATAATTCGTTATTTTTTAAACAAATGAGGGAAAATTAATTTTATTACATTTTCCACTCTGAATTTAGCTTTCTTTTTACTCCCCTGTGCAAATCCTAAGTAAACTTTTATACACAGGACACATAAAAATTACCTGATTTCTTGATATGAGCTCTTTCATATGTGTAGGAATATATATATATATACATATTAGGCATGGGTTTTACTGACTTGCATCTATTTAATGCCTGCACATAATGATAAGAGGTGGAAGACCGTCTACACTATCCATGGAAAAGCATTAAAGACTATAAACTGAGAAGAAAGCTTATTTGCTCTAGAAACCTTGGAAAGGTTAGAATCGTGAGTGGATAAAGAAGTGGCAATCTATGTGACATATCTATGTGACAACGGCTTTCAAAAATATATATGCTGGTGTCTGACATTCATTCATTTTAATGTAATTCCTTAGAATCAAGAAGTTTCTTCAGGTTTGCAAGAGAATCCATTAAAATAAAAATACATTTGAAAGGAAAATAATTGATAGTTATTGCTGGCTTACTATATACACTATTAGATGTGCTTTACATAAGTTAATTTTGCTGTTATACATTTAAGTCTGTGCCTTTTTTTTTTTTTTTTTTTTTTTTTTTTTTTTTTGCGGTATGCGGGCCTCTCACTGTTGTGGGCTCTCCCGTTGCGGAGCACAGGTTCCGGACACGCAGGCTCAGTGGCCATGGCTCACAGGCACAGCTGCTCCGCGGCATGTGGGATCTTCCCAGACCGGGGCACGAACCCGTGTCCCCTGAATCGGCAGGCGGACTCTCAACCACTGCACCACCAGGGAAGCCCTGTGCCTTATTTTTAAGCTAAGTTATGCATGAGGTTTAACAGAAAAGTGCCTGATGAACTAGTTCCCAGTGTTCACAATTGGGCAGAACCTAAGAACGACAAAAAGGACTGAAATCCAGCCCTTAGACTAACATTATGCCTGTAAGTCTTACCATACACAGAGGAGAATGATGCTGTCTTTATGGTAAATGTACAACTTATTCATTTAGCAGTTTATTCCTTTATTTTATGACAAAATAATCTGCTATGTGATGTGAAGGATACTCAAGTATATCAAAGAAACATTTACAGTAATACAGAGCATAAAGAACAAACATATTTGAAAGGTACAAAATTTGATAATACCTTTCCATAAGCAGTAAACTGCTACTTGGCAGGATTACTTGGGGGAAAAGAACAGTACACAAATATTATTTTTAAATAAGCAAATTAATAAATAATAGAAATGTATTTCTAAAAGCTTTCAAATATATGGTATTTTTAATCAGCCTAAATGCTTCCTAGTAAGTGTTCTACCTTAATAAGCCTTAGAAATTAATGTTTATCAACATAGTAAAGCACCACCTCCTCAGATCACATGGCAATTATTCCACTTGTACATGAATAAGGTGTTTCTGAAATTCTTAAAACTGTAGCTGCTCTTCCATTAAGCAGATTCTTCTAAAGCCTATTCACATTGTTAATTTGTTTGGCCATGCTTTTGTAAAAATGCTCAGATGAACTTTCATCCTGTCAAAAGTATAAGACCTCTGACTCAAAATCCTAAGGAATAGGGTAAGGGTTATGTTTAGAGCAATCCAGGTATGAAATTTTATTCTACATTTTATATAATTTAATTCAGAATTTAGAATATATCTGTTATAATGTTCTGAACATAAAGCCCCACATGAGAAATGGTATTTTAGAATTTTAACATGTGGAGTGGGGGAATCTCCCCAGAAGAACTGAAATGTTTCCTCTTTTCAGTAATATGGGTCATTTCTCTCTTGCTCTGAAGGCCAGAAACCTCGAGTCAAATCCGAAGTACAATCACAAAAATATATGCTAACCTAATGGTTACAGTATTGGCAGCTTCCATTTTTCTATTAGCTTTCTATATCTCTTTTTTTGTTTGTAAGGGGAGAAGGAAACATAAATATATTTGACAAATTAAATACAAATAATGGTATACATACCACTAAAGTCATGCAGTTTCAAAATGTATATAAAAATTGTCCACCACTTTTGAAATAAATAATTAATAATAATAATTAATAATAAACACCTCATTTTATTTATATGTCAGGTTATTTTAACAAAAGTCTGTCAGCGGCCATGGCTCACGGGCCCAGCCGCTCCGCGGCATGTGGGATCCTCCCGGACTGGGGCACGAATCCGTGTCCCCTGCATCGGCAGGGGGACTCTCAACCACTGTGCCACCAGGGAAGCCCAAGTCTGAGGATTTTTAAGTGAACCTCATTTAGTCTTAATTTCACTGTTAATGTTTTGCCATTATCTTAGACTTAAGAAAATATCCAATCTTTATACTAGCAGTGTAGAAAGCCAGCATTATAATTATAAATCACTAGACCAGCTGATTATATATAGAAAAATAGCTTAACTAGGAAAAAGAATAATCCCATTAACAAAAAAACTGAATGTTTTACACCAAAGTGAATGAGCTCACCAATGTACCTTTTTGAAATAATTGGAATAATTAGACACAGCTCATATTTCTTAAATTAAAAGGTCCATTGATTAGGTTTAATAAGGGATTTTTTTAAGGAATAAATAATAAATGTGGAAGTGGACTGAATAGTGTCGGTATCACCATAAGAAATTTTTATTTTTGTTGTGCCTTTCCCTCATTCTTCTGAATTACAACAATATAATAATAATGCAAGTACTAATAAATTCAAATAGACTGAGTCAGCTATTCTAATAATATTACACCTGCTTTTTAGGAAAAAATATTAAGTAGGTTTGTAATTTTTGCTAGTAAAATAGTGAAAAGAAAATAGATTGGCAGAAATTAAATAAGTAACTTACATGTTCAGTTTAGTTTAGTTTTTTCTGCCCTTCAAACTATGGTTTCTGGAAAGGAGATGAGAGAAGGAGTGGAGGAAGTAATCTGAGGAAATACAGACTCCTTTTCTTTCCTGTCAATTCCACTCTGCTGTAACAAGCATTTAAAGACTTGGCTTTTTCCTTGGGGTACATATTTAGGAATGCAGTCTTCTACTTTATTGTTTGTCAAAGCCAACCAATAAGCTCCTTCATTTACACACCGTTCCTTTAAGAATGCTGAAGATAAGCCCTCTAAGAGATCAAGAGGACCCTGACCAGGCATTCTGTCTAGCTTCATCTGTATTTTGGGCTTTCTTGCTGTCTTACTCTGGCCACTGAACTCTGACCTTCTGAGTCATAATGAGCCTACCATTTTCTTGCCTGGGTTTCTGCTTCCTAGTTCTAGTCTGCCTCCTAGAAAATGACAGCAGCTGCTCACACCATACTCCTCAATAAGTATCAATAGCAATATTAGCTACTATCTGTGGAGCATAAGTGGTTTACGTGGACATTCATTCAACAAAATTTATTGTTTACTATGTGCTAAGCTGTGCTATCTGGTAATCACTGAAAAACCAATGCTGATTCAATCCAGACAACCATCACTGTTTCAATGAGCCTACCAAGAGTCAGACGTGAATCACATAAAAAGAGTAAGGAATATATGAATACAAACAAGTAGAGATGCTCTGAAACTGTCTATCAAAGGATCTTACCTAATTAGAGAAGTAAAAAAGGCTTACCTGAGGAAGTGATGCCCAAACTAAGATATGCAAGATTAAGAGAATTAATTAGGCACAGAGGTCAGAAGACATTCCAGACAGAGCAAACGGCACATGCAGGGAGTTTATAACAACATAGTGTTGTTATAAGGGAAGTGGTAGTGGCAAAACGGCATGGACCATTTGAAAAATTAAAGAAGGTGGACAAGGCAGGAGTGAAAAAAAACCAAAACTCTAAAGGGAGGTAAGTGCCAAATAAGGCAAAATCTGGTAGGTTATGTTTTGAATTTAGGTGTTTATTATTAGACCAGTTAAAGCTATAGAAAATTTTTAAGTGAAGATTACACAATTATATCTGGACTTTGAAATGATAAGTCTCCCAGGCTTATGGCTGCATGTGAGAGCTGTATTGGCAGTAGACAGAATGGGTGCAGCGAGACCAGTTAGAAGGATATCGCAATAGTCCAGGCAGGCAATGATGGTATCTTAACCTAATAATAGCTCACTTAACAAAACTCATGTGCCAGACATATTGAATCTCATTTAATCCTTACAACAATTTTATGTATTAGAGACCGTAATGATCTTTGCAGATATGTAAAGTGAGATTTAAAGCTGTCGAGTGATTTGACAAGGTCAAAAAGATAATATGCAATAGGAGTGGTATTCAAGCCCAGTCAGTGAGCAATCCAGCAATAAACTCATGCTCATATCTGATGTTCTGTATGACTGCCTGGAAAATGGTAGCAGTAGACTTGAAAAGAAATGCACAGATTCAAGAGATGTCTGGAAGTTGAAACCATAGGACACAATGATGGATTAGTTATGGAGAGTAGAGAAGTGATATTGGTTAAAGTGAAAAGGAGATATCAAGAGCTAAGGATCTTACGCAAGTGGATGGATGATAGTGCCATTCACTGAAATAAGGAGAACTGAACGTGGACAAGATCTGTGGGGGGATGGGGATGTCAAAACTAAATAAAGCTGGACATGAAAGTGATACTGACATTTTTGAATCAGTAATAACTATTGCAATAGGGGAAAGAGTCCAGCATGAACTGAACTCAACTTTGATTTGTAAAGAGGTAACTGGGAGATTTAAAAGGAGAATGAGGGAAGAAGGAGGGGACGAGTGAGGGCACAATAGAGTTAAGGAAGTGAAAAAGTGCAAAAGTGGGAAGGGAGTGTGTGAAATTTTATATATATATATACATATATATATTGATCTCTGCCACCAGTTTCTGACACTAGTCTCCTGTAACCTTTGTAATTCCTAAGTGATAAGCACATTAGAAGCATCTTTTGTTGTAATGAGGTGACTCCAGGTTGGCTCCTGAATGGGGACTGGTCACCAGAAAGACCAAGCCATAAGCTTGGAATTATCAGACCTCCGCTCCATTGCCTAGAAAGGGGAGAGGGGCTGAAAATAGGGTTAATAACTAATCATGTCTAAATGAGGAAGTCTCCGTAAAACCCCAATAACATCAGCATGGAGAGCTTCCAGGTTTCTGAACACATCCATGTACCAAGAGGGTGACACCCCCAACTCTGTGGGACAGAAGCTCCTGTGTTTGGGACCCTCACAGACCTCAGTCTATGTACCTCTTCATCCGGCTGTTGATCTGTATCCTTTATCATAATCTTTAATAAACTGGGAAGTGTAAGTAAGTGTTTTCCTGAGTTCTGTGAACAGCTCTAGCAAATAATAAAATCTGATGCAGAGGAGATCACAGGAACCTCAGATTTGTAGCCAAGTCAGACAGAAGTTCTAGGTAACCTGGGGACCTACTACTTGCAATTGGCATCTGAAGTAGGGGGCAGTCTCGTGGGACTGAGCCCTTAACCTGTGGGATATGACACTATCTTCAGGTAGATAGTGTCAGAATTAAGCTAAATTATAGGGCACACAGCTGGTGCCACAGAGAATTTCTTGGTGCGAGAAAAACACACACATTTGGTCACCTGAAGTGTAAGAAGTGTTTTGAGTGTGGTAGTAGTGTGAGAGCAAAGGAGAAACACAGGAGGAAGACTGAAGTTTTTTTCACAAAACAGAGACTTGGTGCATTGAAAAGTCATCTGGGTTTGTTAGCTGACACTTATCAAAGTTAGGCCCCTACCCTCCCACAGAGTCTGGGAAAAGGAGTCCTGTCTTCAAGTGTGGACTAGCACAAACAGTAAATTCTTTTGGCAGCCTTGAGTTTTCTTACAAAGGCACTTTAATGGGGGATGGGGTCATCCTAGGGATAAGGCCTTGAGCTGTTAGAAACCATCTTAGTGTTTTGTTCGAGACTTTATAGACCAAGGCTAAAACCAGGTCAAGAAGAGGGCTCAAGAGAAGCCTGGTTAAAGACTGGTTAAGTAGACCATCTTTATCCGAGGTGTTAGGAGGACTATGAGTTCAATATTGAACGTGTTGAATTTGAGGAATTTTTGAGACATTCAAATAGAAATGTCAAGTACGCAGCTCAATATATGGGTCTGAAGACCAGAAGAAAGATCTTGTTTGGAGACATAAATCTGTAATCCATCAGCATATGAAAGACAATGAAAGTCACAGGCATAGATGTACTTACTAGGATGTGTTATTTTTCTCATGGACTATGAAACTCACTCTGTGGGCTCATTCTTTCCCACTCCTGTGATGAAGACTCAGACATATCCCATAGTTCTTCTGTCAATTATAAATAATAAAAAGTCATAAGCTTTAATAACCAAATGCAGTATAAGGATCAAAACTCCAAGCTGTCCAACTCAGACCTGCCAGGGCAGAGAAGGATATGGTTGATTTAATTTCTGTTGCTTGCTCCACCTCCTTCTCTACCCACTGTCTGTTGTTTTTGATTCCTCCTGGCAAGAATCGAGGGAATAGTGAGGGAAGAGCATACAGCTGAAGTAGTTGACACAGTTGGAATGTAGCATCAGTACCCACTATGGAGACCCATATGTCTTACTGATTTGTCAACATCTCTGCTTAACTGTCTAATACACATTTCAAACTTAATATGTTTAAGACCAAATTTGATTTCCCCTCACTCACAAAATTTGCTCATCCTACGGCCTTCGCCACATAAGCAAATGGCAACTCTATTCTGTTTGGGCCAAATATCTCAGAGTCCTCCTATTCTCTCATAACCCATTTTGAACCATTAGCATATTCTGTCACTATCTTCAAAATACAATCAATTCTCATTATTCCCAGTAGTTATGTTCTATAAAGTCACTGAAAACATCAAATTAGTGAATACTAGATCATTGCTCCTGGGGGAAATACAGGGTTATGTTTCTGTGTGCACTTGGTTACATTTTCATCAACCCATCAATACATAACTTTGTTTTATGTGTCTTTTGGTTTAAACACACTTTTTAATATATATTGTTGATACATTAACACTGGAATGAGTAGTTGACACAGTTGGAATTTGTGTTTGTTTTATGTGTGTTTTGGTTTAAACACACTTTTTAATATATATTGTTGATTCATTAACACTGGACTGATGGCCAGCAGCACTATAACTCATGCCTGAACAAACCTTATCTAACACGTGTATTTTCTCCATAAGGAACATGGCAGCCTTCCTGTGCTCAGGAACACTAGACACCATTTCAGCACTACATTTGAGATCTTTTTTTTTTTTTTTTTTTGTGGTACGCGGGCCTCTCACTGTTGTGGCCTCTCCCGTTGCGGAGCACAGGCTCTGGACGTGCAGGCTCAGCGGCCATGGCTCACAGGCCCAGCCACTCTGCAGCATGTGGGATCTTCCCGGACTGGGGCACGAACCTGTGTCCCCTGCATCGGCAGGCAGACTCTCAACCACTGCACCACCAGGGAAGCCCTGAGATCATTTTAAACAGTAAAATCACCAGCAAAAAGCAAATAAATGCAAAAGGTGTGGCACTAGATATACATGAGGAGGACACTTGTTCATAATATAAGAACTGAAAAAAAGGCGATCTTTCCATCTTATTGGAGCTCAGCTGGTAACATACACATGGGGCAACTCAAATTGTTGGCCACTCTGTAAAAAAGTATGTATATGAATGACCACAAAAGAAAGCACTGGGTAGTGATTTTTAGGTTACAAATAAATTTTAGTGAGAAGGCAAAATTACAAACACAGAATCTGTGAATAATTAGGATTCATTGTATACCCAGAATCTGACCAGTTCTTACCACCATCATCACTACCACCCCTGTCCAAACCATCATCATCTCTTCATCTGCACTAAACTCCTAACCTTCCTCCCAGCATCTACCCTTTCCCCCAACTATCTAACACCCATAAGCCTTTTTAAACTCAAGTCAAGATCATAGCACCCCTCTGCCCAAATTCTAGTGCCTTTCAATCTCTTTCGAAATGAAATTTCAATGTCCTGGCCATTGTTACCCAAGGTGCTGAATGACCTGGCCTCCTTCAATCATAGATGTCTCAACATCTATCACTCTCTCCCTTTCCCTACTCTATTCTGGGCAAGGATGCTTCTACCTCAGGGCCTTTTCACTTGATTTTTTCTGCTTATAAATCTCTCTATATGACTGACCCTCTCACTTCCTTCAGATATCTGTTCAAGTATCTCCTTTTCAGAAAAAGGGCTTGTATGGCCTTCCATAGCTCCTATACATAATAGCACTCCTATTGCTCTCTAGCCTTTTTACCTGGTATATTTTTATTAAGAACACTTACTCATACCTGACATATTACATGTTTTTTATTCCTGCTCTCCTTTTTCTTTTCAATGCTGTATTCCCAACATCAAGAAAATTTAGTACAATATAAGTGCACCAAAAATATTAATCAAAGGATTGAAGACTTGCTGACTTTCTCATGTGAAATATCTTTATGAGTTCCATGGTGATCTGTCCACTGGCCTGTGACTGGAGTTCTATTATGCTGCTAATTCTCTACCCCTAGACGCTGAACTTTAGGAAGTCTATTTCTCTGTTGGGCACCCCTTCATCCCTCAGTGTAGTCCTTTTAGATGGAGACTAAGACTGGCTCTCTTACAAATGGGGTTCACATGTGGCCCCCAGAAAACACACACCTTAATCATGCCATTAGAGAGATTTAAATAAGACAAACTCTTTCTAGGCCTCCAAATTAGCTGTTTACTTTGCCTGAAAGTCTCCCAGCCTTACCCAGTACCCCAGCTCATCTCTCACATCTCATTTTAAATATTACCTCTCTCAGTGGACTTTCCCTAACTCATTAGCCCAGGTTAGGGTCCCCTAGTGCAGTATTTCTCAAATTTTAATGTAAATGAGTCACCTGGAGTGTTTGTTAAAAGAGTTTCCTGAGCCCCATCTCCAAAGATTGATTCAACAGATATGGTAGAGTTGGTGAATTCCAAACAAGGTCACAGATGAGTTCAATAATGCTTGTCCAAGGACCACACCTTGAAAATCACTGCACTAGATTATATACCCTATCATAGTATTCACTGAATTTTATTGTAATTAAATACTTAAAACACATACTTTTTCCAGCAAGAGAGTAAATCCTGTTAAGTGCCTATATTCAACAACAAATACATTAAAAAAATAAATAAATTCCCACTTTAGAGTTGAGGAGTATGAGGTTCAGTAATTAACTAATTAATTTTTAAGTAATTAAAAAATTAAGTAATTTTCACAAGTTTACAAAACCCTAAGGGTAGGGGGCAGGATTGAAGGGAAAGAGATGTGAGAATGAAAGAAACTACTCTAATTCTAAAACCCTGAAAGACAGTGAACATGCAGCCATTCTAGGACAAAATATATTGTCATGTGGGGGCCCTGGCTTTAACCTGTAGTTGAGAAGTCTACGAACTAGTGGATTAGAACTACATGTGACAAAGAGGTTGAATTCTCTCCTCCTCCTATCTTCACTTCCTTCTCAGACCCTTTATCCCCATCACACACATGCACCTGCTTCTATGTCAATACTTACGGATGTCTTCAATACACTCAAGCTGGAATGGCTGACTAAAGAATGGCTTAAGGGCAGCCAGGATATTTGAAATATCCTGCAAGCCACTATGAACCTCCTTCCAGAGAAGAAGCTTGTGAGGACCCTTGATACATAATTTTGTCAGATTCCCCAGGGAAAAAAATTAAATCAAGTAAATCGCTTAATAAACTAATGGATCCCTATTTCCATTTTCCAGAAGTTCTAATTTGAAGATTGGTGCAAAGGTTTATGAGTTGCATTCTCCACACCAAGTTCATACTACTGTTCTTTGCATTTCAATGAATAAAGTCACACAACAGATTTTTGTAAATAGAGGAAGAGATTAAAAAAATATTCAAACTTAAGCTATGTATATCTATACTGTGTGCCTATGCGGAGGAAATGCTGAACGCTCACCTCTAAAATATCTATAAAGCATAGGATTTTTCACCATCTGGAGGGAGAATTGTGGATGATTATTTTTAGCCTCTTTTTCTCTGGCTCCTAACTTACTTCTCTCCAGAGACTGATGAGTTTGGGAGAAAGATGTGAGTATATGTGACTCTTTTGTGCCTTCCTTTCAAAGTGGCCTGTCCTCACTCTGTTTATCCATACAGTATGTTTCCCAGAACACATTCAGAACCTGCAAGTAGAAGACCTACAGTTTGGAAGGGGGGAAGTAAGGTCAATTTAGAGGAATCAATAATAAAGCTGTTATTTTGATCTCTAAGTGATCCTTGCTCTACTTCTCAACTGGCTCTGAAATTCAGGAGATGAGGGATAAAGGGGCATTATTTATTGTCCCAACAAAACTCCTGTTGCATACAATCACTCCTCTCAATTTTCCATCCCTTTGCCATTGTCAGCTTGACACAATCCAACTCATCTGTCACAGCTCACCTTTATTTCATTTCGGTTGAAACCTTCTCTGATCACTCCCAAACAGAATGAATCACTCTCCTCTGTGTATAGTCTGCCTTGAATGTTGGTTAATTGTGACTTGAACAGCTTTCCTTATGAGATTATAAACTGCGTGTAAAAGACTTTTTTTTTACTCATCTTTCTGTGTACTGAACTCCATGCTTCCTTCCAACCACAGTATTCAATACAATATCTTTTTTCATCCTTTCATCAAATTTTTACTGACAACTGGCTATGTGTCAGGCTGCTTGTGAGGAGCTGGGACACGGGCCCAAACAAGGCAGGTGCAGTCCCTGCCACCACTTTGTTAAATAAGTGCCTTGGCCATAGTGAGACCTCAATAAAGTTTAACTGATTAGAGGCTACAACTGAACAACTGCTTCCCCTCCCCCATTGACCACTAAAATTCTGAGTATAGATCTCAGGGAAAAAAAAAATAAGATGAGATTTGAGATCAATATTTTTTACCACATTTCTCAGGATATAATACACTACACCTTACATTTTTATAATTCTAATATTCCTATTAGTAATAATATCTACTATTTATTGAGCACTTAACTATGTGTTAACCACTTGACATGAATTACTATACTTATTCTTCATAACTATCTTATGAGGAAACTGATACACAGGTTGTAAAACACAGACAATCACGCAAAAGCAGATTTGAGGTTAATTCTAAAATCAGTATTATATATTACTTAAGATTACATCATCTTCCATGTATATGGCTTCCATGTATATATAGCTCACCAATACAGAAAAAAGGCAAATTTTTAAGCATTTGTTTACCTTTAAGAATATTGGACCGATTATTTATTTCAGTCCTTCTAACATTATTCTTCAAAGACAGTCAGTGTCTATTTCTAGAGAATAATTCCCCGTATTAGTCAGAGTTTTATCAGGAAAATAAAAGCCATTCCAGGTATTTGGTGTAGGAAGAGGTTTAATACAAGGAATTAATGCAGAACTATTGGAAAGTTACAGGAGTAAATGTCAGGAAAAATACTTTCAGGAAATTCAAAATAGCAGAGGTCAAGAGTCTACCAATGATCTGAGCTGCCAGCAATACCAAAGTGAGAGATACTCAGGAGGATGCCCAAAACTCAGTTGCCTGGAATTTGATGCTGCTGACAGGCCTTCCGAGCGCTACAATGAAGAAAAATGGCTGTTCTTCCTCTGTCTTCCAAACCTGTTACTTGAGCCTCTAATTGGCAGACTCTAGCTGGAACTCTACTGGCAAGGAAAAACGTAGTTTTTAGGCTTTGTCCTGCTACAGTGCAAGCAGAATTTAGAATGTCAAGGATGGAACTGAGAATCAGTAACAATATCAGGTAAATTCTGCTCTTTGGATATTCCATGTCCATTCACAATATTTGGCCCATTGTTAACCTTCCAAAAAATAATAATATCAAAGATGCATTACCAAATAACATAAACACAACTATTTCTCTTTTTTTACAACTATTTCTTACACTAACAAAGCCACACTGAACCTTTCTCCCCCCAAAAAAGACAAAAAAATCCCATAAATTATTGTATCAAGGTCTGAATAATGTTCATTTATTTTCTAGCTCAGGAATAATCTTTCTTTGATAGACGGCTTGTAATGTAAACAATGAAGAATAATGTTAATCACAACAAATACATACTCTGTGAAACAGTAGACAAAAGGGAGAGAAAAAAACAGTATATTCAAGTATTGGGATGGCCAAAAATTGCCTTTGGTTTTTAAGTAAAAATAAAAGACACATTTTTCATTTTCACCACAAACTTTATTTTTTTGTTCCTGTTTTTTTTTTTTTTTTTACGTCTTTATTGGAGTATAATTGCTTTACAATGGTGTGTTAGTTTCTGCTTTATAACAAAGTGAATCAGTTATACATATACATATGTTCCCATATCTCCTCCCTCTTGCATCTCCCTCCCTCCGACCCTTCCTATTCCACCCATCCAGGTGGTCACAAAGCACCGAGCTGATCTCCCTGTGCTATGCAGCTGCTTCCCACTAGCTATCTATTTTACGTTTGGTAGTGTATATAAGTCCATGCCTCTCTCTCGCTTAATCACAGCTTACCCTTCCCCCTCCCCATATCCTCAAGTCCATTCTCTAGTAGGTCTGTGTCTTTATTCCCGTCTTACCCCTAGGTTCTTCATGACATTTTTTTCCCCTTAAATTGCATATATATATGCGTTAGCATACGGTATTTGTCTTTCTCTTTCTGACTTACTTCACTCTGTATGACAGACTCTAGGTCCATCCACCTCACTACAAATAACTCAATTTCGTTTCTTTTTATGGCTGAGTAATATTCCATTGTATATATGTGCCACATATTCTTTATCCATTCATCCAATGATGGACACTTAGGGTGTTTCCATCTCCTAGCTATTGTAAATAGAGCTGCAATGAAAATTTTGGTACATGACTCTTTCTGAATTATGGTTTTCTCAGGGTATATGCCCAGTAGTGGGATTTTTTCACCATTGAGGATGATGTTGCCTGTGTGTTTGTCATATATGGCCTTTATTATGTTGAGGAAAGTTCCCTCTATGCCTACTTTCTGCAGGTTTTCTATCATAAATGGGTGTTGAATTTTGTCAAAAGCATTCTCTGCATCTGTTGAGATGATCATATGGTTTTTCTCCTTCAATTTTTAATATCGTGGATCACGTTGATTGATTCGCGTACATCGAAGAATCCATGCATTCCTGGAATAACCCCACTTGATCATGGTGTATTATCCTTTTATTGTGCCATTGGATTCTGTTTGCTAGTATTTTGTTGAGGATTTTTGCATCTGTGTTCATCAGTGATATTGGCCTGTAGTTTTCTTTTTTTTTTTGAGAAGGATAGGTGTTAGCTCTTCTCTAAATGTTTGATAGAATTCACCTGTGAAGCCATCTGGTCCTGGGCTTTTGTTTGTTGGAGGATTTTTAATTGCAGATTCAATTTCAGTGCTTGTGGTTGACCCTTTCATATGTTCTATTTCTTCCTGATTCAGTCTTGGCAGGATGTGAATTTCTAAGAATTTGTCCATTTCTTCCAGGTTGTCCATTTTATTGGCATAGAGTTGCTTGTAGTAATCTCTCATGATCTTTTGTATTTCTGCAGTGTCAGTTGTTACTTCTCCCTTTTCATTTCTAATTCTATTGATTTGAGTCTTCTCCCTTTTTTTCTTGATGAGTCTAGATAATGGTTTATCTATTTTGTTTATCTTCTCAAAGAATGATCTTTTAGTTTTATTGATCTTTGCTATCATTTCCTTCATTTCTTTTTCATTTATTTCTGATCTGATCTTTATGATTTCTTTCCTTCTGCTAACTTTGGGGTTTTTTTTGTTCTTCTTTCTCTAATTGCTTTAGATGCAAGGATAGGTTGTTTATTCGTGATGTTTCCTCTTCCTTAAGCTAAGATTGTATTGCTCTAAACTTCCCTCTTAGAACTGCTTTTGCTGCATTCCATAGGTTTTGGTTCGTCATGTCTCCATTGTCATCTAGGTCTGAAGTGGGTATCTTGTAGACAGCATATATATGGGTCTTGTTTTTGTATCCATTCAGCCTGTCTCTGTCTTTTGGTGGGAGCTTTTAATCCATTTACATTTAAGGTAATTATTAATATGTATGTTCCTATTCCCATTTTCTTAATTGTTTTTAGTTTGTTATTGTAGTTCTTTTCCTTCTCTTGTATTTCTTGCCTAGAGAAGTTCCTTTAGCATTTGTTGTAGAGCTGGTTTGGTGGTGCTGAACTCTCTCAGCTTTTGCTTGTCTGTAAAGGTTTTAATTTCTCCATTAAATCTGAATGAGATCCTTGCTGGGTAGAGTAATCTTATTTATAGTTTTCTCTCCTTCATCACTTTAAATATGTCCTGCCAGTCCCTTCTGGCTTGCAGAGTTTCTGCTGAAAGATCAGCTGTTAACCTTATGGGGATTCCCTTGTGTGTTATTTGTTTTTCCCTTGCTGCTTTTAATATGTTTTCTTTGTATTTAATTTTTGACAGTATGATTAATATGTGTCCTGGCATGTTTCTCCTTGGAGTTATCCTGTATGGGACTCTCTGTACTTCCTAGACTTGATTAACTATTTCCTTTCCCATATTAGGGAAGTTTTCAACTATAATCTCTTCAAATATTTTCTCAGTCCCT
>NW_020175838.1:164009-164218 GCF_003031525.2 Neophocaena asiaeorientalis asiaeorientalis | reverse complement strand
CATTTGTTAGGTATGGTGGGTTTTTATCTTGCTCCTTCATCTGCTGTGTGTTTTTCTGTCTTCTCATTTTGCTTATCTTACTGTGTTTCAGGTCTCCTTTTGGCAGGCTTCAGTTTTATACTTCCCATTGTTTTTGGTGTCTGTCCCCAGTGGCTAAGGTTGCTTCAGTGGGTTGTGTAGGCTTCCTGGTGGAGGGGACTAGTGCCTGC
>NW_020175838.1:163571-163885 GCF_003031525.2 Neophocaena asiaeorientalis asiaeorientalis | reverse complement strand
ACTGTAGCTTGCTGGTCGTTGAGTGAAGCTGGGTGTTGGTGTTGAGATGGAGATCTCTGGGAGATTTTCACCATTTGATATTATGTGGAGCTGGGAGGTCTCTTGTGGACCAGTGTCCTGAAGTTGTCTCTCCCACCTCAGAGGCACAGCACTGATTCCTGGCTGCAGCACCAAGAGCCTTTCATCCACAGGCTCAGGATAAAAGGGAGAAAACATAGAAAGGGAGGAAGGAAGAAAGAAAGAAAGAGGATAAAATAAAATAAAGTTGTTAAAATAATTATTAAGAAAAAAGTTTTTTTAAAGTAAAAAAAAAA
>NW_020175838.1:99806-162093 GCF_003031525.2 Neophocaena asiaeorientalis asiaeorientalis | reverse complement strand
AGTTCTTTTCATTCTTTTTTCTTTATTCTGCTCTGCAGTAGTTATTTCCACTATTTTATCTTCCAGGTCACTTATCCGTTCTTCTGCCTCAGGTATTCTGCTATTGATCCCTTCTAGAGTATTTTAAATTTCATTTATTGTGTTGTTCATCATTGCTTGTTTCATCTTTTGTTCTTCTAGGTCCTTGTTAAATGTTTCTTGCATTTTCTCTATTCTATTTCCAAGATTTTGGATCGTCTTTACTATGATTATTCTGAATTCTTTTTCAGGTAGACTGCCTATTTCCTCTTCATTTGTTAGGTCTGGTGGGTTTTTATCTTGCTCCTTCATCTGCTGTGTGTTTTTCTGTCTTCTCATTTTGCTTATCTTACTGTGTTTCAGGTCTCCTTTTGGCAGGCTTCAGTTTTATACTTCCCATTGTTTTTGGTGTCTGTCCCCAGTGGCTAAGGTTGCTTCAGTGGGTTGTGTAGGCTTCCTGGTGGAGGGGACTAGTGCCTGCGTTCTAGTGGATGAGGCTGGATCTTGTCTTTCTGGTGGACAGGAGTGCATCTGGTGGTGTGTTTTGGGGGGTCTGTGGGTTTTTGGGGTGTCTGTGGACTTATTATGATTTTAGGCAGCCTCTCTGCTAATGGGTGGGGTTGTGTTCCTGTCTTGCTAGTTGTTTGGCATAGGGTGCCCAGCACTGTAGCTTGCTGGTCGTTGAGTGAAGCTGGGTGTTGGTGTTGAGATGGAGATCTCTGGGAGATTTTCACCATTTGATATTATGTGGAGCTGGGAGGTCTCTTGTGGACCAGTGTCCTGAAGTTGTCTCTCCCACCTCAGAGGCACAGCACTGATTCCTGGCTGCAGCACCAAGAGCCTTTCATCCACAGGCTCAGGATAAAAGGGAGAAAACATAGAAAGGGAGGAAGGAAGAAAGAAAGAAAGAGGATAAAATAAAATAAAGTTGTTAAAATAATTATTAAGAAAAAAGTTTTTTTAAAGTAAAAAAAAAAAAAAAAAACAGACAGATAGAACCCTAGGACAAATGGTGAAAGCACAGCTATAGAGACAAAATCTCACACAGAAGCATACACACTCACAAAAAGAGGAAAAGGGGAAAAAAATAATAAATCTTGCTCTCAAAGTCCACCTCCTCAATTTGGGATGATTGTCTGTTCATGTATTCCACAGATGCAGGGTACATCAAGTTGATTGTGGAGATTTAATCTGCTGTTCCTGTGTCTACTGGGAGAGATTTCCCTTTCTCTTCTTTGTTCTCACAGCTCCCGGGGCTCAGCTTTGGATTTGGCCCCACCTCTGCGTGTAGGTTGCCAGAGAGCATATTTTCTTTGCTCAGATAGGAAGGGGTTAAAGGAGCAGCTAGACTCTGGGACTCTGGCTCACTCAGGCTGGGGGGAGGGAGGGGTGCAGATGCGTGGCGAGCCTGCGGCGGCGGAGGCCAGTGGGACATTGCACCAGCCTGAGGCGCGCCATGCGTTCTCCCAGGGAAGTTGTCCCTGGATCCCGGGACCCTGGCTGTTGCGGGCTGCACAGGCTCCCCGGAAGGGAGGTATGGATAGTGACCTGTGCTCGCACACAGGCCTCTTGGTGGCGGCAGCAGCAGCCTTAGCGTCTCATGCCCGTCTCTGGGGTCCGCGCTGTTAGCTGCAGCTCGTGCCTGTCTCTGGAGCACCTTTAAATAGCGTTCTTAATCCTCTCTCCTCGCGCACCTTTTGGGAGGTCTTAGGTCTTCTACCAGCGTTCAGTAAGTGTTCTGTAGGAGTTGTTCCATGCTTAGACGTATTTCTGGTGTATCTGTGGGGAGGAGGGTGATCTCCGCCTCTTACTCTTCCGCCATCTTCCCCCACTCTCCCATTGTCCTGCAGGCTTTTCTGTTTTCGGGATGATTTATGCCTCTTCTTGCTTTCAGTTAAATCTCAGCGTGTCTCAGATTCTGAAGGCACCTTTATCATTTGAGGCCTTGCTGCTGTTCAGCTACTGCATCCATGCCAGGTGATAAACAGTTGGCTCCAGCTAGAGTCCAGATGCTTCCACAAGAAAGGAAAACTACCCATCCTCTGCTTTTTGTCTTCTGTCAATATCTTACCTATTGTCAGTTCTCTCTAACAACCAAATTGGCTGCAGGAAATCTAGATGTTCTCCTTTATGGTAACATAAGAAAGAAGAGATGAATGTTTCCTACAATCTCTGGCAGAGCCTATCTCAGCTCACAGTATGAAAGTTAATTTCTCTTCCTTTCACTCTGGGGCAGCGGCAAATGAACCTCTCCATGGTCCTTTCTCCAGGAATGACAGATCCCAAGGTTTTGAACTTGATTACTTATGACTTAACCAGTGAGATCTCTCTTCCTGACTTGCAGATGACCACCTTCTTGCTGTGTCCTCACATGGCCTTTCCTCTGTTCTTGGAGAGAGAAAGAAAAGGAGGACCACGAACTAGCGGCCATGGCTCATGGGCCCAGCCACTCCACGGCACGTGGGATTTTCCCGTACCGGGGCACGAACCCGTGTCCCCTGCATCGGCAGGCGGACTCCCAACCACTGCGCTACCAGGGAAGCCCAGGACCACGAACTTTATTGAACAACATATTCACCTTTTTGTTTCACTACCTTCTGCCATTTTTCAGGCAACTTCATAATTCCATCTTCCCAAAACTTTTTATCCTTTTGAGCAAAGAACAGTTCCAGGTGCTTTTTACGGTTTTCCAGGGAATTGAAATCTTTTTCATTAAGAGAATTTTGTAAAGACCTAAGTAAATGGAAATATGAAGGTGCAATGTCTGCTGAATATGACACATGAATCAGAACTTCCCAGCCAAACTGTAACAGTTTTTGCCTCATCATCAAAGAAACATGTGGTCCTGTGTTATCCTGATGGAAGATTATGCGTTTTCTGTTGACTAATTCAGGACACTTTTCATCAAGTGCTGTTTTCATCCGGTCTAATTGGGAGCAGTACTTGTTGGAATTAACTGTTTGCTTTTCCAGAAGGAGCTTATAATAGAGGACTCCCTTCCTATTCCTCCATATACACAACATCACCTTCTCTGGATGAAGACCAGCCTTTGGTGTGGTTGGTGGTGGTTCATTTCGCTTGCCCCATGGTCTTGTCCATCCCACATTATTGTACAGTATACACTTTTCATGTCCTGTCACAATTTGTTTTAAAAATGGAAAGTTTTCATTATGTTTAAGTAAAGAATTGCATGCAGAAATACGATCAAGAAAGTTTTTTTCACTTAATTTATGTGGAACCCAAACATCAAAACGATTAACATAACCAAGATGGTGCAAATGATTTTCAACACTTCATTTGGATATTTTGAGTATGTCGGCTATCTCCCACTTTTATTGTCCTCAGTTAATGTCTCGATTTGATCGCTGTCAACTTCAACTGGTCTACCCAACTGTGGAGCATCGTCCAGCGAGAAATCTCTAGCACGAAACTTCACAAACCACTTTTGACATGTTCGATCAGTCACAGCACCTTCTCCATACACTGCAAAATTTTTTTTTGCATGTCAGATGCGTGTTTACCTTTCTTGAAATAATAAAGCATAATGTGCCAAAAATGTTGCTTTTTTTCTTCCATCTTCAATATTAAAATGGCTACACAAAATTTCACCAATTTTGGTAAGTCTTCTTTAAAATGCACGCTGATATAACAACTGTCACATACAATCTAACAAAATTGTTTTGAATGAAGTTAAAAACAAATAAGTGCTACTAGAGCCATCTTACGGGAAAAAAAACAAAACAAAACAAAACAAAAAACTGAACAAACCTTTTGGCCGAGCCAATATATGCATAATAAAACAAGGATAAAAAATACATGCATCGTCATAGACTTGGTAAACTTCCTTCTGCTACATTCCATTTTGCCTTTGCCCTTATGCAGCACTTAAACTGGTTGTTGGAATACAGTTCTCCATTGACCTCTCAAGTTAAGTGTCTGCACATCTTGCAAGCAAAGGCACTGAGAGCATTTGTTCCAGAACTGTCATTTCAAGGATAATTACATAGCAGTTAGTCTTTGAGGGAATAGATAATGTCTCTCTCCAAAGTAAACTTTATTTATTGTCCAGTATAATAAAGGCAATGTCTCCCACTGGGGAAAAGGCAGATTTACTGCCCATTATAAAGGATAGGGGTTTCCTAAGCTCAGAATTCTCCTCCTGTGATGCTACTCACCATATGTATACCCATCACCTGGCCATTTTACATTACCATGTGGGAACAGGTGCTTAGGGAGCAACATAAAGGCTGACACTCTATTATTATTGTGGTGAATAAATGTCCTATTTGCCTGACCCAAGTCTCACATCTCTTGCCAGCATTCATGAAACTGTGACAAGATAACTTGTTATCTTGCAGTAAAGTCTCAGCTTCTGCATAATTCTTAACATTCATGATTCTATACCTGATAATCCAACATTTCATTCTCTAAGGACCTGAGCCATCTGTGGTCCTACTTTTTTGAGGGTTGCAGTAGTTAATCTTCCATTAACTTTTATCACTGGATGTGGAAGTATTAAAAGACATCCAGAAAAATCAGGTTCCCAACATATTCCTCCCTGTCTTCACTAAGAAGTAACACCCTGAAAATATATATAAGTATTCTTATGTATAACTGAATCAATTTGATGTACACCAGAAAATAAC
The DNA here is from genome assembly GCF_003031525.2 of Neophocaena asiaeorientalis asiaeorientalis. NCBI lineage: Eukaryota > Metazoa > Chordata > Mammalia > Artiodactyla > Phocoenidae > Neophocaena > Neophocaena asiaeorientalis. The sequence continues at coordinate 157,429 of NW_020175838.1, read as the reverse complement.
ACAACATTGTAAATCAACTATACTTCAATAAAAAAATTAAAAGAACTAACACCCTATTTCTCCTTAGTAAACAAGATCAATCACACTAACCTTTTTATTAACACCTTTATTTGTTTCTTGGTTCAATGACATAAGGAGCCCAAAGTGGTCAAGTGATATTATCAACTTCAAATTTAATGGAATCTATTGAGTCCCCTGAAGTATCATTGTTCCCTTGGTAATTAAGACCTCTAAACTATTCTGTAATGGGAAACAAAGTTTCACAAGTGGTCACTAAGGGTAATAATCAGAGAAGTCACTCCTACTTCTACCACTCTGTTCCAGAACCTGAAAAAAAATCACCATGCATTGGTTGCTCCTCAGAGCATATATAACAACATGTAAGACATTGCCCCAGCTCCATAAGGTGTTTTGACCTAGACAACACTGTAACTGAACTTTTAATAGATCATTTCGCCATTCTATTAGTCCAGCTATTTCTGGATAATGAAGCATATGAAAACAATAATGAATTCCATAGGCATAAGCTTAAGTCATTATTTCTTTTGCTTCTCTCTAGTCAGTAGCAATATTGTGTGGAAAAACAAGGTAGTGAATAAAATGTTTAGAAGATGGTGATGGCAAAAGTATTGCACATAGGAAAGAAAAATCCATATCCAAAGTAAATGTCTACTTCAGGGAAAGCTAGGTAATGTCTGGGGCCACTGGGGAACAGTATAATACTGGAGGCTCAGTTCTGCTCTTGCTGTTGGCAGGCCAATCAATCAACAGTGGTGGCAGTAATATCAGTCTTGGTAAAGGAAAGTCTACACTATTGAGCCCTTGCATAGCTTACGTCACTGACGTGTCCATCTTTTACACACAACTATTGATTAAGCACCCGAGTTGCACATCTTGCAAGCAAAGAGAGAAGCTAAAGAGAAGCTAAAGCATGTCTATAAACTGGCTCTTCTTGTACATCTGATTATAGACAGTCATCTATGCAGTAGGTCCCTGTGATCATGAGATACTGAAATCCACATTCTGTGGCCATTCTGAATGGTCCATCCTCACATACCTCTTCCTCAGACATTTTAGTCAGCAATTTTTCAATTTTATTCCTTCCAAGTCCTGATCATTTGGCTAAAATTTCAGCTACTAAGAATGACATAATATAGATCTACACCTCAGTCCATGTCTTCCAGGCAAAGTGAAAACCCAGATGCATGTTTGAATTTCTACCTCTTAGAAGGATTTTTTTTACCACCATCTTTCAGGGCCATCTCTGAGTGGCATAGATTTAAAGGAAAAGTGGCAATGTCATGAAAGAATCACTTGGGTCTGAGACACCTGCTCAAGCAACTTAACTTATATCTTAGCTTCTGCTAAAATTCAATGTCATTTATGATACAATGGAGCTGTATACGCCTGTTTAATAGCTTGATAGATTAGATAATACTCATTTCATAATTGGCTAGTATTCAGTTGCTCCAAAACCCTGGTGCTCTTCACTACAATTCTCCTGAGTTTTCCAGATGTCCCTATCTGCGACCCTATCTATCATAGTTATTTCAAGTACCATCAGATCTTTTAGATCATAAGGTCCAAGTGGCAGATGCTTGTATGACCTGCACTTGCTACAAAGCCTTCTTTAGCTTTGGGTACAAATAAAAGCTGGAAGCCATACTGGATTGGAGCAGCACATTCCAATGTACTCCAATGTAGTATATGTTGACCTGGTATCCAAAGATCCTGTCGGTTATATCACAATCAAAACAGATATGTGAGCACTTAATTCTAAGAATTTTTTGTTTACTTTTGATATGACAGCAATAGTGTATACTTTCATCAGAGCAATCCTAATAAATATTTGGCTGCAGGAAGCAGTACTGCTCCACTTCTTTGAGAGTACAAAAAAAGCCTGAAATCCCACTTTTTCAGTCTTGTAAGAAATTCTGCTAAAATTTCAAGTAGAATACACATAGAATAAAATGGTATAGTTTACTTACTTGAGGTACCCTAATGTTAGGTTGAGTTGTACTGAAGCAGCCTACAACTGAAACATTTGTTTTCTGCCCTTATATTAGAAATGACAAGAATAGAAGCCTTAATGCAGAAAACATTTTGAGATAATCATACCTTGATTATAAGTACTTAAGTTTTCATATGCATGCAAGTTTCATTGGAGATTCCAGTGAAAACTTCAATGCTTGAAATCTATTGTTCTAGATCTGATATGATTCTGGCATAACTAGTTTCAAGACTGCAACATTAATGACCCAATTAAATAACATCATGGCTCTATAACTTCTTCCATTGTGCAAATTCATTGGAATTCTCCTATATAATGTCTTAGCTTGGAAATCCAAAGTTAATGTCTTTCCTCAAGAAAGATGAAGACTGTCAATACTCCATGGTGTTAGGTTGTTAAATAAGTCATCGAATTTATCCCTTAGCACTTGCTTTTGACCCAAATAAGAGAATAGTTCATCTCTGTTTATCACTATCTAAAATCTCAAAAGACAAATCATCCTATAATTCCACCAGTGATATGGAAAGAGACATTGATGATGTCTGAGTAGTTTGCAGGAAAATGTCAACATTTAAAAGATTTCTGAGAAGTGACACTGAAATATGGCATCCTCCTTTGTACATCAGAGAATTAAGGTCTTTTTTTTTAGGATATCTGCAGGCAATGGTTATTTTCATCCCAAACTATTACCTACTGATTATGTAGTTAATGAATACTGATCAGCTTAGTAAGCAGAGAAAGAATTCCTTAAATTAAATCACTCTGACTAGCTGAATTATATTTTGGGTGGAACATCAATCACAATTTGACCTTCTCCAACAGTGCTGTTTATAGACTATAGCCACCTTTCAAATATGCATATAAAATAACTCATTCTTAAATTGTCTCATATCAGTGAAGTATGAGCAACGTGTTTCTGCAGAGAGGGTAAATTTTTTAAAACTTCATGATGGATTATTTAGTTATAGTATCTATCTTTACAAAGGAGAAAGATAACTCACAAATGGCTTGCCCATGAAGATAAATGCTATAATAATTCATTTCATATAGACTATTAAACCTAATATTTATTGCATTCTTCATTCTTTAAAATTCCTTTCCATTGAAAATGTTTCCATTTATCCAACAAGACATTAAGACAAACAATAATCATTATACATAAGAGTAAAACATGCTAATTATGCAAATCTAAGATGAGAAGAAAAATCTCTGAAGCCACTCCTAATGCTTTGCTTTCCTATGAATGAAACTGTCATGACTTAATAATCAAAGAGGTCAGTCACTTAGAGCTGATGTCCCTGCTCCTGCAAAATGGAAAATAATGAAATTATGTTTTAAAAACCTGTTTTGCTTGTGAATTTCCATAGGTTTACTTTAAATAGATTGAATGTTCTAAAATATAAAGTTTCTTTTTCCGCAATTGCATTGATACAAACGTAAGGAGGAAGAAATTCCTGAATAGATTCCTCAAACAACACTGTGTAACATAAGGATTTTGAAATTAGAATGATTTGTAATGTATTTTAAAGTAGTTACTACTAAACAAACCTGAACTCAAAAGAAGGAATTTCCCAAACAGTGCACTCAGTTCAGATTTCAATAAGAGTCTTATATTCATCATTATCCACTTTTGGTGTGTGAATCCAATGTCTAGAAGAAAAATACTTCCCCATTTCCTCATTAATGTCTAAGTTTTTAAATACGAAACCATATATTTAGAACAACATCCTATGACTGTATTTAATTATTATGACCAAAGACCACCATAGCTTAAGAAAATCTCATCAAAAATCCTTACGACTTTAAGAGTTTTTAGTCACTCAATTCTCTAGGAGAGTACCTAAAAAGAGCCTTGTAATATTTAAACACATCCTCTATGCCACCAAATATAACATTCTAGCAAGGTTCTAAATGTGGCAAAAACGAAAATATGTCTTCAAATTTATGTTTAGCAGAAATCATGTTATGGTAGAAAGCCAATTTAAGCATTACCTAAAGGTAACAGCAAGTGAGATATGCTCCTCTTAAACACAAGAAATAGTCAAACTTTGTTGAATAGTAAGATACCTGGATTAAATTGTCCCAATTTTAATTCTTAAATGTTTTTTAAATCTTTTTAAAATGTATTGCTAAACTTAATTTTCTCACCTCAGTAAGTTTATTTTCATAACATAATAGATAATTAAGGTCCCTGAAACCTCTAAAGAACATGATTACATATATCAGTTCTTGCTGAAAATAATTGTAGATGTAGACAGAGTTAAAGAGTGAATCAACTGTATACTCCAAGACAAATTCTGGATGTCTTTTGAAAATAATTTCACTGATCTGAACTTATTTTTTTCTTCTACTTGCCTACTTCCAAAAATACAATAGTTCTGTCCAAACAAATGCGTTAGACCGAGGAGTTGGTGAAGGGGTCCTAATCCTGATTGAACAATTACTCTATTATAACCACAATACCTATATTATTACATTATTTCACTTAACCTTCACAAGAACCCTTGGTGATAGGAATCATCACTCCAGCTTTACACAAAATTGAAAGAGAGGTTTGGAAAATTTAGTTAACTTGCCTAGGTCCACACCCAATAAATGAAAGAAGCGGTTTTATCTAAACATCATGTTGATTCATAATCTAGAGAGCTAGATCCTAATTAGGTTTTCAGCATTATGAAGATATTATTTGCAACTGAACTGAATTATTTACATGTTATTTCAATAATTTCATTCATGTTTAACATTATTTATTAAGTGGCCCCTAACTTTGTATCAGGTATTGCGCTAGGTACAATAAATACAACAGGGGGACCTTGAAGATGGCGGAAGAGTAAGACGCGGAGATCGCCTTCCTTAAGGTAGATAGCTGGGGGGAAGCAGCCGCAAGGCACAGGGATATTAGCTCAGTGCTTTGTGACAGCCTGGAAGGGTGGGATGGGGAGAGTGGGAGGGAGGGAGATGCAAGAAGGAAGACATATGGGAACATATGTATATGTATAGCTGATTCACTTTGTTATAAAGCAGAAACTAACACACCATTGTAAAGCAATTATACCCCAATAAAGATGTTTTAAAAAAATAAATAAATAAGTAAATAAATAAATAAATAAATAAATACAACAGTGGGAAAGACATAATCTCTACTCAAATGAAACTCATAATTTAGACTGACAGAAAAATAAAAGTAGAAAGACAACCACAAAGTATAATAACTGCTGGGAAGCAAACAAGCAAAAAGGTAAAATACAGAATAACAATGGGAGACCTACATTTTATAGGGTGGTCAGGAATTGTATATGAGGTCAGGGTCCAAACAATGCTGAGACATGAGCAACACAGGATGATGGGAAAAGTGAGGGACAGAGTTGAGAGTCAATAGGGCAAAAAAGCAGATGAACAACCAACTTGAAAGCCAAATCAGTGAGAAGGGAAATCTAGATGGGGCCTTTACACTTGAAATCAGAAAAAGCCAGAAAAATCTGTCTTAAGGGAAAATAAATGGGATTGACATCTAAAACCCCAAGAAGAGCCATGACAGATACAAAGCAGGGTCATTGACATGAGCTGTTGTCAAAGAATAACTTTAGTCTTAAAGAGAAACATGTTCAAGTGTGGCAATCATGCAAAACCTACAGAAGGTGATCAAAGGTGGGGTAGGATGGGATATATTGTGCAATAGGCATAAGATTCTAAGACTGGTTGTCAATGAAATAGCCTTGAAAGAGGGAGGGCCTGTCAGAACTCTATAATTAAGGCCAAGTTGTTGTGTCTCTGATTGAGAATAAAAATGTTTTTAGGATGGAGCTGAGGCCATTGATGTGACCAGGCTTCACCCTCAGAGTTTGCTTTGATTAGTCTCGAGTGGGGCCCCAGAAGTGGTATTTTTAATTAAGCCTTTAAATTTGAGATAACAGAAGGTTTACATACAGTTGTAAGAAATAGGGTCCTGTGTACATTTTACCCAGTTTCCCTCAATGATAATACCTTTCAAAACTAAAGCACAGTATCACAACCAGGATGTTGGCAGTGATACAGTACATTTCCATAACCTCATGATACACAACTTTTCCACCGTGTCACACTTTTATAGCCACACTTACTTCTGTTTCACCCCCACCCCGTAATTGATCCCAGGCAACAACTAATCACGATTTTGATATTTTTTTCATTTCAAAATGTTATATAAAAAGAATCATAAATACGTCACTGTTTGGGGTTTGGCTTTGTTCACTCAGCATAGTTCTTCAATTATTCTTCTAAATTGTTGAATGTATCAGTAATTTGTTCCTTTTTATTGCCAAGTAGTATTCTAATGGTATCGCTGTACCACAGTTTATGCAATCATTCATTCATTTAAGGACATCTGGGTTGTTTCCTGATTTGAGATATTATGAATAGAGGCTATAAACATTTATGTATAAGTTTCTGCATGAACTTAGGATATATGCATAGGAATCAATTGCTGGATCATATGGTAGATAGATGTTTCATTTTTCAAGAAACTGCCACACTATTTTCCACAGTTACTATACCATTTTACATTTCCACTAGCAGTGTATGAGTGATCAGTATCTCCTCACTCTCTCTAGCATTTGGGGAGTAGAGAGCCAATACCCACTAACACTTACTGGTATGCCACAGGTACATTTCAGATGAAGGTTCATTAACAATAATAAATCTATTTTATTTATTATCACTGAAATCTGTATGTGTAGTCATGTAAATTATACTGTTTTAGAGTAATCTAATAACACCAGAATAATAAATAAGCCAAATGTGGTTTTTAATTTACTATCATCAATCTTTCTTTAATTATCCTGCCAATTTGTAGATATGAATAGTTAGAAGAAATGTTAAACCTGTAATTTATTCCACCTTCAGAATTCTTATGGGGCCTAAAGCAACAGAAAAACCTCTTAAGCATATGATATATATCAGAGTGTCATGTCTGAAATTTGGCACAAAAATGTTGAGGTCATGAAAAGTAGAGACTAGAAAAAAAAAGATTGTGATTTAAAAGCTGCAAAATTTCTATCTATAAGGTAAAATCTTTTTATTTTTTCTTTGAGAAACATTCTTCATCCTGAGAAAACCACCTAATAGGCTCCTAAATTATTCAAAGTAAAAAGCAAGTATCTGCCCATTTTTCCTGGGGAGAAATGAAAACAAACAATGATCTGAAAGAAGATGTTTCACACAGGGACCTAAGTGTTCTGTTTGGTAAAATAAATTGTATTGAGTGGAAGTTCTAAACCCTGAACCTGCAGCTTTTATTGATTTTAGTGGAGAGAGTGAGAATGTTTCTGCAGGGATTTGGGTGAAGAAAAGAAATTCCTTTCTCTCTGGACCTTGGACCAGTGAGCATTCCTAGGATGAGAGTTAGGGTGGGGGATACGGAGTGTGGGGGATTTCTGAATTGGTGAATGAGCTCTGAGGATAGTGACAGACTGGGAATTTGTTTATGAAATGTCTTACCATATAAGTGAACCTAAGCCTATTAATAAAGTTTCAAAAGTTAGCTTCTTATAGCAGAACTAAGGAAAGGTTCTCTTTCAAGACTGTGAACGTGGTAAAGAGGAGGGGAAGTCACTTCTTCCTGCTGGATAGCAGTCATAAGCCAGGAGACATCACTTACGTGATGGGGCAGAACAGCCTGATGAAAAATCCAAATAGATCATGAGGGACTCTGCCTTTCTGCATGTAGAATGTAGAGTATGAGGAATCTCTCAGAAATAACTAAGGGACACAATGAGGAGGGCCAACTTCCTGGGGTCCAGGACTCCTGGGGGTCCAGGACTCCTGGAGGTCCAGGACTCCTGGGGGTCCACCCTGAAGTAGAGCCAGTTTATCTGTAAGCTCCTGGATGATTCCAGTGCAGTCAGTATCAGGTCCCAATTTTACTGAAGGTGAAAAAGCAGTTGTTATCATGCTCCAGGGTGCTTAAGAATTTTCTGAGTGCTTGCTAAAAAACAAGTCCCATGGTTCCAGTCCAGAGAGCCTGATTTATGTCTCCCATTTTAATAAGCTCTTAGATAATGCCGATGCAGGTGGTTCAAGACAACACTTCAAGAAACATTGCCTAAAAAGTTAAAGCACTTTTATGACGTATTAGTGTGAGACCTTTAAAAAAATCAAGTCATTTCTTACATAAAATATGACGGTGCGTTTTAGCTCTTTAATTTACATATATGGCTAAGCACTGTTAGAGCAGTGAGGACCCAGAACCTCATTTTGGAATAATTATGTTCAATGTGAGCACAAGAAGCAATTATCTTATAAATTCTCCTTTAATATCAATAAAATATGTTGTTGTTTTGTATTTTTTAAATCAACAATTTTATTTTTTTCATCAAAAAACTTGTGTTGAATGTCTACTGTGTGTAAGAAATAAAGCATTTTACAGAACTCAAAGTTAATTTACATTAACAAATTTATTTCAGGTACTTGAAAATCAATGGGTTTTTAGAATGAGTGAACTAAGCATATCTAATGGTTATTCTTATGCATGAAAACTGTCAGGTTGCATGGGATTTAGAAATAAATATTTTTAAAAGTAATGATTATGCACAAAATTCCTTCTCTTATCTGCTGCAGTTGGATTTTAAGTCCTTCATTTATTCATTTCTGTAAATATTTCCTATGTGTTATTTTATTAGCTTCTTTTAAAAAATTCACTTCCAAATTGTAAATAAAATAGGAGTATTTTGGATAGATTTGAGTCCATTTCTTATTACAGCAGTACAATTATTTCAAGGAAGAATTAGCTTTCATCTTAGAGTTCACAAATGCAATCAATGTTACAAAAACATTTCTGAAATATGCTTCTCTGTCTTGACTTCAACTAAGATATTCATGAGATTTTATAGGATTTGGTTAGTTCTCAGATGTGAAATATAGAGCAACATTTAAACAAAACATTTAATTAAACTTTGTAAATAAGTGGTTCACAAAATTGGTTAATATATCCTCTAATAGTTTATTTCTTTTCACTTTAATTAATTTCATTATAAGTTGCAAAATTCTGTCACTAGCTTGATAGTAACTGCTGATCAGATAGATCATGAGTCTTGCTGAACTATGAGGGAAAAGGGGACAGATTAAAGCTGCAATTTGGTACCTTGACCAGTCATGGTGGAGCTAAATGAAAACAAAGGGTAAGTCATTCAGCTAAATGGTTGTTGAGAGAAAAGGTATGTTCAGATTCTAATGAAAGAGCATAGCTAGTGAAAACCAGAGTTTAAGACATGAAATAACCTGTTTGCAAGTAAGTTGTGTTGGGCTTCCCTGGTGGCGCAGTGGCTGAGAGTCCGCCTGCCGATGCAGGGGACATGGGTTCGTGCCCCGGTCCGGAAAGATCCCACATGCCGTGGCAGCAGCAGGGCCCGTGAGCCATGGCCGCTGAGCCTGCGCGTCCGGAGCCTGTGCTCCACAATGGGAGAGGCCGCAGCAGTGAGAGGCCCGCGTATCGCAAAAAAAATTAATAATAATAAGTTGTGTTGATACCAACCTCCAGGGTGCTTTCCTAAGAACAATTAATCTTTCCAAATACCTTCACCTTCAAACTGTTATATTACTAAAAGTGTTATCAGAAATTCTTAGTCTTTCCTTCTGGAGTTCTCTGAATTTTGTGCTTGGTTTGGGTTCAACAGACTCAATGGAATATAAGCAAATTGTGTACATGTTAGTATTTATAAAAAACAATTTTTTTATTTTATCTATCTTATTGTATTAAAAGGCTGACAGAAATACGCTATATTTAATGCCTGAGGGACCGTGGTTTCTAAAAGTTTAAACAAAACCCAACAGTTTTACAAAATTCTAATTATGAGTCAGAGATTAATTGTGTAAGAATGTTGTGTTCTATGTTTCATGGCTTTTCTCCTGAATGTTGTTGCTAGATTTTGGTTGTACTCAGGCAGCAAAAACTGCTATAATGAGTCAAAATATAAAAATAAAATCACATGGTATATACACCCACAAGGTGTGGGTATATAAAACCCACATTATACATGAAAATATAGACTGCCTTAGCGGGGAAAAATTTATGTTCAAAAAATTTAGAACTTTTTTCCAGAGTATTCAAAGTCAATTATGATTTAAGCCAGTATGACAAGAATCTTTGTATTTCTATACTGTTTTATTAAAAACACTGTACACCCATTCTCAAAGGATAAATTACAGAATAAATAATTAAAGCACAAATTATTGTATGGTTAATATTTCTTTAGGTTGTAGATTAGTCATACAGGTCCCATCTTTGCTTCTATCTGAACAATGGCATCATCAGCCAATACTTCTCCATTCTTTTAACTTATCTCTTTTTTAAACCTTCCGTAACATTTTCTCCCCATTTATTCTACTCATGTCCTAACTCTGTATATCACTGCTTTCACCTAGAGGCAGACATTACGAGGGTGTACTCACCACCTATTCCCCCTTTCTTCTCTAAGTTCCATTTTATGTGGGATGCACATGTGCTAGGTTTAAAATGCCCACCTCCCAGTCGCCTATGTGACTAGAGGTGAATGTATGACTCAGTTCTGGCCAATGAAGTATATGCTGAAGTCAACTGATTGGGTCTTACAAAGCCTGTTGATTGAATCAAAGTTCTGGAAGCACATTTTTGCCTTTCATTCTCCCCCTTATCTTCTTACCTGGAACTTAGATGCAGTGCCTAGAGGTAGAATGACCATCTTTTGAACATAAAGACCAAAGTGACATGCCAAGAATAGCAGAGCAAAGAGCAAATGGAGCCTGGAAAGCTAATGAATTCCTTAAATAGTTACAATGGTTCTGGACTGACTACCTCTGGAATTTTTGCTTCATCAGAAAGATAAAACTTCTAATTGCTTAAATCACTGTAAACAGGTTTCTTTTATGTGGAATTAAATGTAATACTAATCAATACAGACAGAAAATAAGTGAACTCTCTCCTTACATTAACCTGTGTATAAATACTTATACTAAAATTCTATGTTTTTTATCATACATTGATAAATAAATTTTAAAACTAAAGAGGAAATAAATATTCAGGAAAAGATTTTAAGTATACACAAATTGTTCAGGGATTCTCTTTTGTTTTGTTGATTTTATTGATTGTTAGGGTTTTTTTGTCCTTGGTCAAAGAGCTTTTTAATATTACATGCAATATCCTGGTCGTGGTGTGGTTTTTGGGCTGCACCACACAGCTTATGGGATCTTAGTTCCCAGATCAAGGATAAAATTCAGGCCCCCTGCTGTGGAAGCATGGACTCCTAATCACTGGACCCCCAGGGAATTCCATATGGTTTTGTGTTTTAACGGTTGCTAATTCTTTGACAATTTTCCCTTTGACAAAGGGTCTATGCCCCTTTCACTTTGAATCTGAGTAGCCTTTTGACCAAAAGAATTCAGCAAAAAAGACTGTGTGATTTCCAAAACTAGGTCAGCAAGGGCAATGCAGCCTCAACCTCATTTGCCTGGACATTTGCATTTGGAGCCCTGAGCTAAGCTGTAAGAAATCCAGCTGATCTAAGGACACCATTCTGCAAGGCTGCCCCGTGGAGAAGTGTTCCTGTAGAAAGCCCTAGTCTTCAAATTCTTCCAGTCCCTGAGCCAAACACAGGAGTAAGCAAGACTTCAGCCCCCAGCAATTGAGTCTCTCCTGGCATTTGAGTCTTTTCAGCAGAGGCCAGCTGTCTTCATATAGACCTGTCCAAATTCCTGACCTACAGAACTTGTTAGCAAAGTAAAACAGTTGCTTTACGCTGTTAAATCTTGGGGGAATTTGTGTTTCAGAGTTAGTAGCCACAACCCTGGAGAAAGCCATTCCTCACACATTTAGGAATATGTGAAAAGTTTTCCAAAATGAACACAATGGCACATGTTAATGACAGAAATAAGTATCCAAGAGGATTGCAGCAATAATTTAAAAAATATTTTACATTTATATTGTATCTTTGAGTCCATGGCATTCAGGACCCATTACAAACTTGACTCCCTAACAACAAAATACATTAGAACACTGTTGGGTGTCTAGGTGTACTGAAATTCACAAGAAAGATAGTAAGTTCAATAATCAGAAATAAGAATCTAAAATCATCAGATAATGTTGAACTTTCAAAACACACACAAACTTTTAGTTTGGCAAACTATTACTTTCCAGAGTATCTGATACTTATAGCCCTCTTCCTTCCTCTCATTATAAAAACAGCAGCATCATTCTCATCATGATCATATTTATGTCAACTCTTCAACATAAATACTGAAGGCACAGACAATGAAAGGTCATAGATTTCTGTAGCATGGTATACATTTATTTTCCATATATGATGATGCTTGATTTCATATTTTCCCTTTGAGATTGTAAACTTAACAAAAGCAGAGTCAATGTCATAAAACTTAATCTATCAGTAAGATTATTACCCTTAGCTAGACTATAATATCCCATATTGAAAACATAACTTCATTGTTTGAACCATTTCATTCTTCTTATTAAAAGGTTAAGGCATACTGTCTAAATACCTTTTTCTCTGAAAACTCCCTATGCTTTTTGTTATTATACTAGCAGCAGCAGCATTTCTAAAAGATGCTTTCAAAAAATGACTTTATGTATTTTGGTCTATAATTCTTCTTTTTCTGAATGGTTTGTCCTGTAGATATAGATGGGATGTTGAAACAAAGCGTCATGAAAACCAAACTCACTTACAATAATCCAACAGTTTCCTTCTAAGTCCCTCCTTTGAAACAAAGTTGAAAATTATGAACTTTTTCTCAAGTCTTGACTTTGTCTTTCTCAAAAGAATCCACTACATCCTTCCAAAGTTTTTGTTTACTGTCATATACAGAGAGCCTGTATTCTCTCAGAGGCCTGAATTGCTCAGATTACTGTCAAAATTCACTAAGTCCATTGCTAAAATTATGAAGCTAACCTCTAAAAACTGTACTGAAAAATTGAAATGGGGTTCTCTGCTTTGTGCTAAGAATAAAAAGGTACATATTTCTACAATCTGAGTATAGATTTAAAGTGACTAGATAGCAGTAAAAAAAAATTATAAGAATATCTGGCAAATTTATTTATGTTAGCTACAAGTATTACAGAGCTGTTTCTTTTTCTTCAGTTTCCACCAGAGCATTTTATAGGTTTGTGAAGGCACACGAATATTGCCAAACTCAGTGTGTTAGATTACCGAGGTTTCAGATTTCATATCAATGGTATGATTTTAATCATATATGTTTATTTCTTAATATATTTTAATAATTGGTTAGTCACTACGTGTTTTGTTTTTCTTACATACTTTGAATCTTTTCAATATCTTTAAAAGAGTTTGCCTTCTCATCAGGAAGAACTTTTAAAATATTTCTTCAAAGGAACTAATTTTTCACAAACATAACTTATATGGAATTAACTCTCTCTCTCTTTCCCCATGGTTTGTATCTAAATTGATTTCCAAAATATCAAATGTCTTGTTCTTTGTAATGTTATTGTTGGCTTCCCATTAAGTTCATCTGTTGGCATGACACTTGAATTTAGAAAACATAACAAAGTATATTGTTCTATTTCATGAGTTGATATTTTCAGAAAGCAAAATGCTAAGTAATTAGGGAGTGAACATTTGGACGATTATTCAATTTTCTAACAGTTTTGTTATAACGGTTATGGTAGTTGGTACTCTTGAGATCTGAATGCTGTGTAATGGAAATGTGTTTATTATGTTTCTGTTGAGGGTCTTCCAGTGCTTTATAAGAAAAGGTGAGCTACTTTAATTGAGACAGTGCATAAAACAACACAATGACATTCTTTTATAACAAATACCCTGACTTCCAGATATAATTAGAGAATTTCCAGATTCTGCCCAAAAATCCAATCAAACACCAAACACTAACAATTCCATGTGTAATAAGAAATTTAAATAGTGGCTACTATTACTGATGCCTGGATTTATAAACTTTTTCAGATATTGTTCTTAAGCCCTTAATCCACCCACTCCCACTGACCAGCACCCCATATTTTTATTTTTGTGACCTGTTCCTATATACTGTAAAACTCAGCACATTGAATTCCAGTCCACTATATATACTGTCTGTTTGTTGCAGTAAGATTTAAAGTTTTCAAGGGTGGGAACATTTCTTTTTTATTCCTGTACTCATATCGACTAACAGATGTCTAAAATAGAGATAATGCTAATATGTGGAAACAGAATGGAATGGTGTGAATTAGAAAAAAATTACTACACTGAGAGGTGTAATAAAATAGTCTGTATGGAAATATTGTCATGACCATTGGTGTCCCCAAAATACATGTTATGATGGGTTTCTTAATAATTCACCTTCACCAAAAATTACAAAATTTGGTAAATTGAGGGATAATTGAAAACACAATTATTTCTAGCAACATTTTTATTGTTTAGACATTAAATTTTACAAATATGATCAGCAATATGAAAAGGACAATGACAATGTTTATTACTTTCCAGAGTAGCACAACTTGCTTCCACACTGCTCTTCTGGGATTTTTTTAAAAGACATAATTGTGGGTCAACTTGATGTGGAAATAACATACACATGGAGCTAATCAGCTTAAAAATTCTGTTTTTTTAGTAAGATAAATTAGACCTCTGCAATTGTTACAGTAAAGGCCTACAGGGAGGTTATGTCACTGCACACTGCACTTTGAAAGGCTAACTTCAAATATAAATGCTGGCCATGACATAAAGTCAATGGGATCTTACCAGAGGGTCAGCAGAACTTAGAAAATATAGGTTTTAGGTGAACTCAGACTTACCTGTCCTCAGACTGCAAAAAGGGATACAAGTGCTCTGCTGACAAATTCAGGATGTGGCTGAAACTTTACCAGTTATTATGTTGTTCAACTCACTCCATTAAAATGAGGTCTATGCAATGTCATAACAGTTCATGTTACCTAATATTAATTTTTGACAAGAAAAAAATTAATGTATGAGTGTTTAGGTTTTCTCCTTTTTCAGCTAGCTAAAAAGATTTCTGGAATGGTCCATTCTATCTCTTTTGCTCCCCACCCGTTTTCTCCCAAGATCAACTCTTTCTGGCTTTGCATGTAAAACTGGACAGAAACAAGGAGGGACAGAAGGAAACTGGATTTATAGAGTTAAAAGTGGGGGAAATTTCTCAGAGAATGTGGGAAGAGAAGAGGAAGGGGAGTTTGTAACATAAGGGAAATACAGAAGAAAGAATTTTTTTAAATGTTACCATCATATTTTTAATCTTCCCACCCTGGACCCTTTGCTGTTTTGAAAATCCAGTAAAGAACTCTGAGGTTGAAGAACTGTGAAGCTCACTTTTTAAGGATTACATGGCACAACAATAAAGCTCAGAGGGTTTACATATTCAGGATTCAGCAAGATTCACCAGGATATAGCAGATCCTGCAAGACTCCTGAAGAGGCATGGTTACATTATGAAAAGAAATTCATGATATGAGGTCAAATAAACAAGTTGGACACCTGTTTCTCCCACTTACTCACTATGTAACTTTGAGCATGTTATTCTCCTCTGGTAATAATACTGACAAGGTGGGATTGTATAGAAAGAGCTCAGCATCTGGGAAGTAATCACATAGTTGTTGTAAATGCATGTTCATTCTAATTGTGAGGTATAAATTGTCCATAAAAATACCCTTATGCTATTTTCTCACTGAACCTTTTGTCAGTTACTGAAAACAGTGTGTTCTTCAGGAATATAATTAATAATACACCATATGGGATTTGCAACTTATGAAGCACTTTTTATAAATGTTTAAATATAATCCTTACCACAGCTCTGTCAGGTATACCTCAGTATTAATGCCCCAACAGACAGATAAACTGAGCCTCAAAGAAGTACAAAGCCAGCCAGCCAGCAAGTGATAGAGTTGAAGCTTGAATCCCAATCATCTGGACCTAATTTCTATGCTATTTCAGCTATATCTCCATCGTTACAATAAGGCTACATCATGCAAAATGTAGTAAAGACAGAGCACAAGTTCCTTGAAAAGAAGATAATCTACAGCATGGGAATCTACACCCAATATATTCAGATCAACAGAAAAGCCCCACTTCAAGAAATTGTTGAAATAATCACTGGTGTATTCCCTAAATTGAAAGAAAGTGTCATTCCATCTGTACGGAGGAAATTCGCAACTTCATGAGACGGTTTTTGCTTTAAGGAGGTAAATATCAGTGACCTCATTACTGCTTCTTTGCCTAACTCAAGCCCCACAATCTCTTCTCTGCCTGGCTAAACTGTTTCACCCAGGAAGCTTTCCCTCATTCTTAGCCCCACCCCAGGCTGAGTTAGAGGTCCCATCTCTATCTTCCCACATATTTTGCATACCTGCATCATAGCCCTAACATGTACCAGAATGGAAACTCAGTGAGGGAATTTTGTCTAGTTCACTATTGTGTTCCTACCATCTAGAACAGTGCCAGGCATATAAAAGTTGATCAGTGAATATTCATAGAATAAATGAATTCACTGATTTTGAATTGTTCAGTGTCTAGATCACCAACATAAACATTCTTTGAGGATAGAGATTCTTCCATATGTGCAGACTCAGGCCCTGGTATAGATTCTGGCATATACAAATTTTTCATATGGATGTTAAATAATACATATTTAGCATCAGGCACTTAGTCCTTATGGATATTCACTCCTACATTTCTCATCATACTCTAGGAGGTAGGTACTCTTATCCTGTCCATTTTACAAGTGAGGAAACTCAGGTACAGAACACATTAAGTAACTGCATGAAGTCCCACAGCTGGAGGGTGGCAGGACCAGAACTACAATCCAGGCAGTCTAACTCCAGAGTCCACGTCCTTAACCACTTCACTCTATTAAATAAATGCATAAATAAACAAGTAAATAAAATAAAGATACCACAATGATATATTCACTGATTAAAAAAAAAACCGTAGTAGTGCTATGAACACAGATGAGGTAGTAATTAATTTGACCTGGGGTTAGTGGAAGCCTTCATATTATAAGTAACATTTGAGTTCATCATTGAAGAGTGAAGTTCAACAGGCAGTAAATATAAGTATTTAGTGTTACCTGGCATATCATTTATTACAAACAACATTATTATCTATTTTGCAATCTAAACTTTTAACAGTGTTTTTATTTATCAGCAATACTAACTTCACTCATTATTTTTTAATTCCTTGGTCATATCTACTATGAAGCATATCTCACATTTTTTTCTATTTTCTTTGATAAAGACAATCTTTTGGGAAATGCAGGCCTTTATCTTTGTAAAGTAGATTGTCTTTGCTGATGCTCATGCAATGAACTAGACCTGAGCTGGAAAATATGAAGTAATTTTTCTTCTCTATTTCATAAGATTTGCTTTGGCTTTCAATTCAGAAGAGCTTGACACTGTAAACCGATCACTCCAGGACCACCAATCCATTTTGCAAGGTTTACATCTGGTTTTACCAAACTTCCATTTGAGACCATGCCCAGACATCAGAGGAGTCATAAGAAGGGGATAATAGGAAAGGGGTGGTAGAAATGCAGCCTAATGTGTCCAGAGAGTGTGATAGAAAAATGGGAGTCATAGGGATGATATGGAGATGAGCTAATGCCACCATGGCAACACCAGGTATCAAGTTCCCCAAAACATTCCTACTGGAGATTAGACTTGCTAGAGCTGGTTCTGGCCCTACACCCCTCAGCATATTCAGGCAAACAAGGCTTAGCTTGCAAGTGCACAACTGCTGAGCTTGCAAAGGGACTAAGAAACAAATGTGATAAACATCTGCAAACATTTCATTCAAAAAAAAACCTTGAGGTAAGTTAACTCTAAATGTGTCAAAGTCAGGACTAATTGGAAATAAATTTCATGTGATTGTACCCAGTTTCTGACTCGTGTGAGGAGGAAATAATATACCCAACTTCATATCTCTGAAAAGCTAGTTCCTTTCCACTCCAGAGATCACTGTGTTGAATATTTCTGACAAAGAAACTTCAAACCAAATCTCCAAGAAACAAAGCTACTACATTTCAGTTTGACATGCTAAAACAGACATTTTAATCCCACATTGTACTATGCATCATCAGTCTATATTCTCTTAGAGTAAAAGATCATACATTTATGCCCTAAGTACCTGCAGAAATAGTAAACAAAACACACACACAGATCATCTCTAGATTACTTATAATACTTAATACAATGTAATGCTATGTAAGTAGTTGCATGTGGAAAATTCAAATTTTACTTTTGGAACTTTCTGGAATTTTTTAAAGAATATCTGCGATCCATAGTTGGTTGAAATCATGGATGTAGAACCCACTGATCCAAAGGGCCAGTTGTATATTATATATGGTATAGAAACCTAGAGATAAAAGAGTAAACCAAGAACAAATTGTCAAACTGCTGAGTTCACAAATGACTTTTTAGTATGCTAATTATCCTAACGGGGGAAAAAATGCAAATATTTCACTAATATTCACCTAGTAAAAACCTGAAGAGTTCAAGACCATTGTTTTTCAAGTAGACATCAACCCATATACCTTTGTAAATATAATAATAATAATTTGCAATGCTTTATAGTCTTCAAATATCTCTTATCCTCACTAGCCTATAAGAGAGGTGTAAAAATACTGTATTACAGTTGAGAAAGTGACTTACTTAAAACTGTTCATTTATTCTTTTATTCAGCAAATATTAACAAAGCACTTGCTATGTTCCAAGTGCTGGTTGGCACAAGTGATAAACAGGCTAGGTCCTTGCTCTGAGGGGGCTTACCTTCTAGATCATTTCACACAAAATAAGTGCAAAACAATAAAATAGGGTGATGTGAGAAAGCAACTGAAGCACAGTGTAACTTCACAGAGGACAAGAATGGGTGTCATAGAAGGTCTCATTGAAGAGGGAGAAATTGAGCTGAGACCTGAGTGATGAAAAGGAGCTATAGGTGTGAAGATCTTGGGAAGAAGATTCCAGGAAGAAGGAATAACAAATTCACATAATTATTAAATAATAGAGTAGAAAATTAAACTCAGTCTTCTATTTTTTCCATGACATCATACTCTCGCTTTTTACTTGGTAGATGATGAACTGGGACCGTGAGTAATAAAGCACTTAAGGTCACATTTAGACTATCGAAATAAAATACTTATGTGCAAAATTTTTTTTAAATCACCATTGAAATTGTTTATGTGTTCCAGACAAATGTAAATATCTTTAATTTTAATCAACATAAACTCATTATAATAGAGAACAACATCATTGTTTTCAGTAAGGTTCATATTTGATATTTAAATGTAATTTTTTGTCACTCAAAACATTTTTATCAGTTTATCTTTATTTGTAGTTCAGTAACCCAAGAATGAATATACAGACCTCAGGTAAAAAGATAGTTTCTTTGCTGTGAACCTAAAACTGCTCTAAAAATAAAAATTATTTTAAACATTAAGTAACACATACAGCATTACCAATAAAAAATATATATTAATTCCTCAAAAAACTCTTAATGTGAGATTCAAGAGAATTTAGGATTCTATAGTCTAAAAGCTTAACTCAACTGCTAAAATTAAACGGTCTGACAAACACATAGAGAAGAAATCCCAAAAATAAACATTATTTTCATTACTTTTCTATAATTTCACAAACATTTAAACTAAAGAAGAGTATATAATTTAAGTAAAAATAATCTGGTACCTCATTCTCCAGTGTGAATTCTTTGGGTTCAGGTCAGATCAGAACTTGTCCTCAAAGAGAACAGAAAATTCGACACATGATTATATACAAAATCAAAACTGTCAAAAACACATAGTAAGAATACCAAAATCTAGCAGGATATCACTTATTAGAAGACAGCACTGTATAACAGACAGAGGTCTAGACTGGGAGTAAGGAGATTTGGCTTCTCTTTTGACTTTGTGAGTAGCCAGACATGAGACCTTGGAAAATTAATTAACCTCTTTAAATCTCAGTTTCCTCATCTGTAAGATGGATCTAAGGATATTTATTCTGTCTACCTACTTGGATGGTTGTCTTGTGAACCAAGTGAAATAATGTAAATCAAAGGATTTTCAAAATATAGTATTACCCGATTTAAATAAAGAAAAAATGATAACTTTCTCACACACACACATACATCCTTCTCCTAAAAACTTTATCTGAAACCTGGACTTTAGTGCTTGACCCATCACCACTAGAGGGAAAAATATACTGACATATTTTTTTCAAGTTCACCTTTAAAATCACGAGTTGCACACTAAATTATAAAGTTTATGTGTTTATATTTTGTGATGCATGTTCAAAGTTCTTCACTAAGCAGAATGATTAGAGAATTAAATTCATTTGCAATTCTAAACTGTTGGTTTTTTTAAATCTTCAAAAGATTTTCAACTTTCTGTACTCAACATATTTAGAAAAACAATTTTGCTTATTTACTATATGCAATCATGATTAAGAGTGAACCTGCTTATTTTATTATTTTGTTCTCCTCCAAATTCTATGTGCTTATCAGTCACTCTCATGCCTCATTACCTGGAAAGAAGTACCTCAGAATATACAATAAAGCATCTCTCAGAGGTGCCTGACTTCAACAAGCAGCAAGTCACTGTTTTCTCTGTTTCATATGGAAATCAATGTTATATTTAGAAGGCTGGACAATACTACAATACTGTCAGTTTTCAACAGTCTTTCATGGACAACATTCAAAACCGAATTAGAATTTGTCCTTGCCTGGCTAGTCTTCCTTTTATTTTAGAAATTTGTTTAAGAATATAATGCTGAAGCTTGTGATTTGTTTTTCACAGAATTTTTTTATTTTGAAACACTGGGTTTCATTGGGTGGGCTACGTTTTGCAGAAGTGGCTGCTTAGTAGACTGTCATAGTTTTAATTGCAGAAGACTTTTACTCCTTGAATCCTTAGCATCTTATAATCCTAAGTATCACTAGAGTAGACTATGAAGTCCTTAAATGCAAAAAAGTTTTATTCAACTTTGTATCCCCAACACTTAACCCAATGTTTGTCACGTCAGCAGACACCCCATAATCAGAGATTTTTTGAAACCCTAGATATTAATTACTGAGGTGACCTACTTTTAAACAGTCAAAACTTCTGGAATGTTCTACCTTCTCTGATTTCAACTAACGTGTTTCAAGAACTGGATTCCCCACTTTCAATCAACTCTTGCTAATAGTAAACAGTTACCATGTACATAATTCCAATTTATTTTAAAAAGTTTGTGTGAATGTGGCTAAAATTTCCAGTTAATGTGTATTCTAGAGGTGAACATATAAATTCACTGTACTATAACATTTGTCTTTGAGAAATGTGACCCTATCTTTAATAAATGTGAATTTCCTGAGAAAAGACGTCTATATAGTTCTCAAGTACAAATCCTCTTTTCTGAGGGGGAGGGAAAACTTCTATACATGTTTATTTGATGATTTATTATTTATGTCAGTTATTGTTTTGTTTTATTTTTTCTTTTCTTTTCTTTACGTACTTATAAGGATTTTATGGTCCCTTGATTTTTAAAATGGATAATACTTTAATTTTAAAAGTGACTGTTCCATTAGTAGAAAATAATGCAGAAATGGAAAGTGGCCTACTGTTGGTCTGGATAACATGGAATAAAGGGAGTCTGAGACCATGCCCAGTGTATGAGATTTTCTGCTATTAACTCAGCATCACCACCACACTAAGTATCCCCCAAATCCCCTTCCCCTCAATGGTTCCAAGATGGTGTTGTAATAACAAATCTAATTTCAGTTTTGATGTTTGACTTCTGACAGTTTTCAAGTCACACCACTCTCCTTTCCCCTTCTTTCCCATATCTGGGCAAGTTGATAAGAAAGCACAGGCACACCTTCCTTTGGCACCAGTGGGAAGTGCAAACCACACAATCTCCAGCCTGTGTATGTGCAGGAATCATGCCAACCCTACATCCTAACTACAATAAAATCCAAACAGTCTCTTTTCTCTGCTCTTTCAAGCCATTTTTGGACCTTCCCAGAAAGCCTCATTTTGTGAGTAATAATTTTTTCTTATTTTCTTAATACATGCATGGATATCATCAGTCTTGATATCTAAACCAATTTTGAGTGGAGGATATACCTCATTTTTACAAGGTAAACACAACAATTTTGCCAGAGAAAGGCCATAATTCCCCAGAGAAAGATGTGACCATATGTTTGAGCAAACATGGGATCCATAGCAGCTTCTGAGCAACACTTTGCAAACCACTGACTTTAATGCTGCAGATGGGGACTGCTGATGGAAGCTCTCCAGAGAATCTTGAGATTTGCAGTGGATTCCAGGTGAACCCCAAGAAACATCCACTTTAGTGATGACTTCCCTGCCATTTTTTCCTAGCTCTTCCAATGATTGTGTAAACCTCAAATTTGCTGTAAACTCCTCCATTCTTGGAATACAAGGGGGATTTCTGTTTTCTGGACTGAACCCTGACTGATATACTCAGTAATAACAGGAACGATAGAGTCTCAGATTTAGTCCACAGATTGGCACTCAATAAATATTCATCACATGGTGGCAGACTGCTCCTTTATTCATTAAAGTATTAGTCAGCAAAATGACATAATGTGAGGGAATTTTAGCAGGAAGTTTGTCACAGTATTTCCAGAGAGTAGTTTTGAACAGGAATCTGAGTGAGGAGAGCAGGCAGTATTCCACAGGTGAGATCAAACCAAGAGCCAGAGATGAAGCAGAAAGGGAATGAGCTATCACATGGAATTGAGTGAGGAGAGGATGCATTTTTTTCCAAATACAGTGCATCTTTCACAAATTGGTTGAATAATTTTCTGCTGGTTAGCAACTTTTGTTGGCCTACACTCAAATTTTGAAGGTCTCTCCCATGTATCTTCAAGGAATCACATGGCTCTCAATTTGCCATAACTGTCATGCCCTGCGTGATAACAGCTGGCAGGAATGGACATATCTAGGAGAAAAGGCAGCTATGGTTGCCCAATGAAGCAAGCAACAGGGGCTCCAAAGCTTAAAGGTGAAATATGTTTTCACTGAAGAGTCTCTAGAACTGATAGTCAGAAAGTAAAACCAAAATGAGAACCAAAAACTCTATATTTCTGGCATGCAATTCCCTTGCTCTTGCTCGTATAAATTCTTTTGGAACTGGGTTGCTACCTAAATTGGCTTTACTATCCATGAGCTTCATGGCGGGAGGCTGTTTCTAAGACTCTTTAAAGCTGCTAAATAACTCTTGACATTGTTTTTTAAGTTTTATGCCACTGTGGCTAAGAGGATGGCAGAAATCAGCAACTCCCCTATTATGGTATCCGTTAAACCATTTGCTGTTGCTGTGAACAGTCGTCCTGCTAAATATACCAGTATCACAACCAAGTGGCTCAAATTTTCATTTCATATCCTCATGTAAATGTCACCAGAATTTGTCTCCTTATTATCTTTTCCTGATCCCTCTTCTGACCCTTAAGTACATCTGCTCCATCTTCCAATCAAAGATTAGTGGCTCATTTTCTCTGAGTTAAGACTATGTTCTACTCACTCTGGTTTTCTTCTCATTCACCTCCAAGATAAAGAGAAACACTAGAAATTGCAAGGTATTTTTATAAATTTCAAAGGTACTGAAAGAACAGTTATGGGAAAATTGTATAGAAGGGGAATATTTTGCTTGCTGCAGGCTAAAATCAACTTGTAAGGAAAATATAAAATACTCAGCAATTACCTCTTAACTGTAAATTTCCTGCTGAGGCATTAGGTACACCTCTAGCTTCAACCTTTTTTATTGAGGATGAGGTTGCCATCAGTATTTCATCCTGATTCCTGATTGAGCACTATGGCCCTCAGTCTGGGATTTCTGAACTAGCAAAGATATAAGTGATATCATTTGTTTCATCTTGGTAAAGGTGAGTAAACAAGAAGGCAGAAAGATAAGTGGGACACTGGTAATCAATATTGGCAATCAAATGTTTTAGAAAAAAATAACATAAAACAAATAAGTAAAAATATAGCTTCATCCAAATACAAAATACTCACTTGTATGTTCTTTGATATAGATATGTAAACATAAAGTCATATTCACTGGTATACATCCTTTTACTCATGTTCATTCACATGTGACACATGCTAGACCAAGATAGATTCAGAAATGCAATTACCCACAACTGCATTAACCAAGGTTTACAAATCCCCTGGGTAGAGCATAAACACATATGTGTATTTAGGCCCATACTACCCCAGCATACATTCACACAAACATACTACAACTGTGCCACTGCTAGTATTCAGAATCTCTCAGGCATGTGCAAAGTCCATTCTATGTCATATGTACCTATCTGCAATCTAATTGCATAATGTGATCAGTTTTTTCCTTAAATATTTTGTCTCTTTTCACTGATAAACAGTTAAGTTCCCATAGAATATTATTCTGACAATCTTACTGATGAAAGATTAACAAGAAAAATTAAAATAAAAACTGAAGCACACTTCAAACTGCTGAGTGCAAAGTATTGAATCATCTTAGTAAAAGATGTACCAAGAATTTCCAAGTTACTGTTTAGTCCTCTTCTAATACTCTTCTGAAAGTTGAATATTCTGGAATACTTTTAGAACAGAGTAGTCATTTGAATAGTAGTATTTCCCCTTTTCATTGGATTATGATCTCTTAAAAGTGCTTTGAAAGCTAGAAAATATTTCTACACTAATTAAAGTATATAAACACTTCAGGCTAAGTGTAAGCATGTGAAATTGCTATTTGATTTTAGGAACAGAGTACCTTGGAGAAGAACTAAACACTTGTGACATTAAATAGCATATTATTGAAAGAGTTAAGGAGAAAAGGTCAATACATAATAAAATATGCTTTGGAAATTTAGGAAAAGTCCACTAACTCGTGGAAATAAAGATCTGCAGGTATAATAACTAAGACTATTGACATTGTTAGCTCTGACATAACAGAGTGTTTATACAAAGGTCCTTTATAGGGTTCATTCTAGGTTTTGCCTTGTATTAAGAAATGGAATTTCATGTATGTTAATTATACTATTCCCCTGCTATTTTTGGTACAAATGTAAATTCATAAGGCTTGATGTCCTTTCAAAGCAATTGGAATTTCAACCTTCAGTTTACCTATTGATGTCACTATGTCTCTTGAAGAAGGACAAAATTAACCTCAAAATTTATGGCACAAATATTAATTTATATGCTATTCAACAGCTATGTGAGACTTCATCTGATTATAAATTATATTCATAAGACTCCCTCTTGCATATTTTCAGATTAAGTCCCCGTTATAAACATGTTAAAGTTCATGGTTGGTAAAGCGCCACATTACAGTCAGTGGACCATAAAACTGCTGTTACACACAAATTGCTTTGCACATTGATAAAAAGCAAGAGCTGTGTCTAAAGCAAATGTTCTACTCAGTCAGCAGCGTTCTACTGACATCAAGAGTGGCCAAGAGACTAAAAAGTCAGATAACCATTGCAAAGTAAGTTAGCTTTCCATTTTGTGATCAACCAAGTTAGAAAATCCAGATTGTAATAATTATTACATTTTTAACTGATAATAATATTACCTTTTCTGGAATGGCTTACTCATCCTCCATTCTCTCCTCTTTCTAACTGAGAAGCTGGAAAACTAAAATGTACATTTCCCAGACTCCCTTGCAACTATGGCTTCTATATGCAAGTCAAGTTTCACCATGTAAATATGCTCAATTAATATATGGAAAATAGAACTGAGGAAGAGACCATCTTCCTGGGGCTCTTGGCTGTTGCTGCTGGCTCTTATGGTCATGGAACATGATGCTTCCCTACAGAAACTTTACATTATTCATTCTTCAGCTTCCTAATTATCCAGAAGCAATGGGTACCCAATTTAACTTCCCTGAATAACAATTTTGGTTATCCACTTACCGGATACCTCAGACTGTTAAGGAAGAAGAGATAGTAGTTCTTCCTCTGACATATCTCTAATAGTGGCCCCAAAG
This sequence comes from Neophocaena asiaeorientalis asiaeorientalis, assembly GCF_003031525.2. Classification (NCBI taxonomy): domain Eukaryota; kingdom Metazoa; phylum Chordata; class Mammalia; order Artiodactyla; family Phocoenidae; genus Neophocaena; species Neophocaena asiaeorientalis. The sequence continues at coordinate 131,478 of NW_020175838.1, read as the reverse complement.
CACTAGCTTTCCTAGTAGGTCATTTCTGTGTAGTTCTGGAACTCATCTAAGAGGCTCATTCTAGAACTGCTCCTTAGGACTTTCCAATGGATTTGTAAGATCCAAAATCCCTACCTGCTAAAAATACCTAGAGTGGTTTCTGTTCTATGCCCTGAACCCTGACTGACACCTTACATTTTTATAGCTGCATATGATTTATAAAATAGGCTATATGATATAGACAAAGACTGGCTTTACAGCTGGGTTCTGATCCTCGTCTCACCATGTACTAGCTGTGAGACCATTTAACTTTTCCCATCCTCAGTTTTATTATTTCTAAAGTAAGGATAATAATACCTCACAAGGTTAAATATATTAAATTAGATCCTATAAATAAAGTACCTTTCCCAGCATCAGGCATAGAGTTGGTGCTTAAAAAGTCAGTTCCCTACTCTTACACACACATTATATCATATATGTCTCATTCAATGAGTGTTAGATACTCAGAAAAATTTATCCAACAAGCACACAAAGTTAACCTGAGTAACCATTGGGCTACTGTTTACTGTGAAGGACTAAAAACTAGTGATTGTTGCCCTTTTCTCTAACATTTTTTTATATTTTAAACCTTGCAACAACCTTTGAGGTTGGTACTATTAAATAATGAAGAGTACCAGTGGGGTCCAGACACTTCTAATTACTTGACCCTGTGGACACATTTTAAGCCTCTCTGAACCTCAATCACAACACCTATACATGAGGATAATAAAATTTCCTATATAGTAGAGCTGTTATGAGAATGAAATAAGCCACTTGGCCTTGTTATTCTTTTTGACATTCTGTACTCTGGAATCTCTGGTTTCTAGTCCTAAGAGATGATATTTTCATACAACAATCAGCTTTCCTAAACTCTTGTCTCTCGAACTTCAACACAGTCAATTTCTTCGTAGTTGTTCTGTGAACCTGGAAAAATATGGCTGCTTTTCTTAACTTTCTCTTGTCTATCCACCTTCCCTTAGGATTTTGAATTCAATGACGGCGTGATTGCTTCTGTCTGTCCAAGATACCCATCTGCCTTAAGATCCCCCACGGTTCACCAGACACACAAACAAAAAAAAGGTATCTGTCCTGGTTGTTTTCACTTGCTTCTGCATTAGGGGATGTCCCTAGGGTACTGGGGAGGGTGTGGATATACTAAGGAATGTCTGCAGGGGATACAGCCTGCTTGACAATCTGTAAACTGATATGTTGTCTTTTGTCAGACAGCTGAGCTGGGTCAGGTTCCTCATTAGCAATTCTAAGGGTACAACCCATCAAGACAAGATTGATTCAGCTGAGCTTTTGTCTTGATAAACTGACCTTGTTCATTGTCTCCTCCTGATAGGCAAGTTCATTATTTTTCACTCATACTTTCAACAAAAGTTTACAGGTACTCCTGCTGCAAAAGGACTGAGCTAGGTTCTGGTTATAAGAGAATGAACAAGATATTCTCCCTAGTCTCATGGAGGTCATAATCCATTATGGTCAGTCTTCATTAAACAAAGCTCACTCTGGATGCCTCTCCTCGTTAGAAGCAATATACTCTTCACTTCTGCTTTGCTGACCTCATAAGTGTCTAAACACAAATGATACATATGTACAGACCACATTCTTTTCAACTCTGCTTTATTTTGACCAGAACTTTTCTAGAATACTTGCCCAATAGCTGTTATTCCAAGTAAAACTATGGCTTCTAAAACTAAAACCTCTGTTTTTCCTATTTTTACTCAGATTTCTTGCATTTATTTACACAACATTTGCCAGATCTATCAGTTACTATATTTTGTTACCCTAAATTATGGCTTCCCAAACTTATTCTGGAACTTCAGCCTCTAACAGATCAGTACAGACTCTATTTACTTTTGAAACTGATAGTTTCATTTTTACTGGGGCAAATGATGCTTAAAGGAAAAGTATGCTGAGGTCAACATGGAATGATCTGGGAGTTACCAGGATGATTTCGAAGTGCACAAAATTATGTTTTCCATCCAGATGTTACAGTATCTGACATTTTACTACTAAAGATTCATTCCTTTGGATTGTGTTCCTTACCATCTGCTTTCAGTGCTGGCAACATCAGGCTAATTCACACTGAAGAATCAAAGGGTTATGTTCCAACAAGGACTTCATTGTTATGGATACTTTAGTGAAGATTTTTCTTCATAATTTTTAGTAATATATCAACCGTTTATTGATTGCCTAATGCAAACTAAGGTATTAGACATTTCACAATTCTATTATTTAATCTGTAAAACAACCCTGTAAGACAGGTGTTATTATCAGCCATATTTTACAGATGAGACGCATTTTAGGAGCACTGGCTTTGAGGAGAGATATACATGATAAAAATTTCAAATTCATTACTTACTAGAAATGTGTCCTTGGAAAATTTACAGTTTTTTAACCTATAAAAACAATGGCAAGGGTACTTTTCTCCTGAGCCTGCTATAAACAGTAAATATGCCTGACACAGAGTCTAAAATTCAGAGGCTGTATAAGGGTAGATAAGGACATAATTATCAGAGGTCAGGCAAGCTGCACAAGTAACCAGCTAACGAGATCCCCATATCCTGGAGTACCTCTACTACATTATGGTGGTTTTTGCAAAAAGTATGCATGTCTCTATATCTCTGAGTCCTTCATCTAAATAAATTTGGATAAATAAATATAAAACAGGAAGGCAATAGTCATTACAATAACAGCAGCAACAAACACACTGCAAAATTAACTGTTCTCCCTCAGAATAGTTTGCCCTTTCCTATCCTGGATTGTTAAGATCAGCTGTGGATTCAATGATGGCAGCCTCATTTCTCTTCCCTGGCTTCACGTGGATTGGTCTGCCCATCAGTCTGTGACACTAACTCTCATGTATTAGGATCTCTGTGAGTCAGTACCAATGACAAGGCTGAGTCATTAAGCGATGATGCAGTCCTGAAACTCTGGAGATAGCAATTAAAAATGACTTTTGTTGGTGAATTTGGTATCTCCATGCCCCTGTCTCCCTACCTTCAAATTGGTATCAGCAAAGAAGGTACTGCCTGGTACGTGAGAAGAAAATGTAATTATTGAGAAAGATATGATTATAAAAGTGAAAAGAAAAAACAGGGAGAAAAAGTTTCTCACTCGAGCTATAATTAGTACTAGACATAAACTTTCCATTTTGCTTTCTGGTTTGTTCAACTTAGCACTACAGAGAGCTGTTTATTTAAAACTCAACTTTTAAGTGCTCATAAAGAGTCCCTTTCTCTCTAATTAACATCTTTTTTTTTCTCATTTAACCATTTATATCGTCCCCAGATCTAGTCTTTTGTGTCTAACTTTTTGCTACAACTACCAAAATAACCAAACATAAATTCTAAGAAAAAACTTAGTTTCTCTTACTCTCTCCTATTACTTTCTTTAGGAACACAAGAGGTAGTCCATCTCTTCATATCAATTGTAGGTATTTTAACAAGATCTTTTTCCTTTTAACACTGAGCCTGTTATAATATTCTGTAATGTTAATCCTCAGGTCTACACAAGTCTGATAACTCAGGCTCCAAAACAAGAAAAGAAAGTAGAAATCATCAACCAGCTTTCTCTTTACTGAATGTTCTGGGTTTTTTTTTTGAAGAAACAAACCTTTTCCTTTGGTAAAAACTTCCAGTTGGTTCTGACAAAAACTTGTGAAACTTCTGTCATCTTGAAAATAGCAAATATCTAAAAATTCACAAAATTTTTCACAGATTATAAGAAATTAGTTGGAATAGGTGTGCTCTCAAAGGCCAAATTTCCTGAGTTCCAGCCCTGCTTTTCCAGCTGTCTCTCCAGCAGTATCATGTGGAAGTCCTGCCAAAACCTTACACTCAACTTGTTCAAAACAGAAATCTCCACCCTATCCTCCAACTTTCCTCTCACAGAAAAGGGCATCCTCAACTTGCTTTGCTGATGTCTTCAGATTCCCCCTCCTCTTTATTACTTTAACTCAGTTTATCATCAAGTGCTGTGTCTTTGAGTCAATAGCTCTTACTTGTCTCCTTCTTTCCATTTTCATGCTTGGCCCTTGCTATCTCTCAGATGACCTATTGTAGAAACCTCATCAGTGGTCTTCTTGACTCCTCTATGTCCTTCACACAGTCTCCAGCATTGTCTTTCCAAAATACAGAATAGTTTCCAGTTGCCTGGAGAATGTAGTCAAGATATAGCCTAGCACCCACCCTCCTCTCTGGTCCCATCTCATTCCATCCTCCCCACATGTCAGATGATCCAGCCACACTGGAAAACTCACTGTGGCCCAAACATGCTTCACACTTCCTAAACTTTCTACCTTTGATGAAGGTAATCTCTTTTCCTGGAATACCTAACCAGCCTATCTCATTGTTCAGCACACCCCCTCCTTCTCAGTGCTTTCCCTGACTTTTTCAAAGTGATATCCCTCTTTCTCTCCTTAGTGCCCAGGTGAACAAACACTATAGTTCATCACAGCAGCCAGTGTAATATTTTTTTAAGTCAAATAGTATCACTTCCCCACTTAAATCTTTACGAACTTCCACTAAACTCAAAGTAATTAATTAGACACTTCTAACCACAATGTATAAGGCTTTGCATTTTTGGCTCCTACCTGTGTGTCCAGATTTCACGTTACCCTGCTTTGTTTCCCCATCTCTCTATGTTCCTGCCACACAGTCTCATTTTTATTCTTTAAAACTCCAAGTTCATCCCCACCTCGTTGCCTTTGCACTTGCCATTCCCTCTGCCTGGAATACTTTTTCCAAATATCTTAACATGACTGACTTCTTCAGGCCTTCAGAAAGCCTTCAGGAAAGTAACCAACACCAACTAGGTACCACAAAACTCTACATTTTCTTTCTAACATGCACTGCTATCTATAGCTAAAATTATCTGTTTTAGCTATATATATGTATGTATATATACTTTGTGTTTCTGGTCTCCTTCCAACAAAATGTAAGGCCTTTGAAGACAGGTTGCTTATTCTTTTATTTACCACTGAAAACTCCATACTTAATACAGAGCATGACACAGTTCAATAAATGTTTATTAAAATAAGTAAATGAAAAATGCAAGTTGTATTATATATTATGTTGAACTTCTCTAAGTTGTATACCTATCTAATTTTCTCCTTAGATTGTAAGCTTCTTGAGACCAGGGACTATGTATTAACTATATATCCCCACACAGTATCTAGTATATCAGATTGTCATAGTAGGTATTCACTAAAATTTTCTTATAGGAATTGAATTGAGTAACTCTATCCTTCACTAAGCTATACTTATTTTTCCAAATGTAAAAGGCATTGGATTCAGGAAAACTTGGCCACAGCCTCAGCTCTGCTACTTAAGAACTATGTGACCATTGTCAAGTTGCTAAACTTCTCTGAGTCACTGATTGTTCATATGAAAAATAGGAATGATAAATGCCTCTGCCTAATGCAAAAGGTAGTTGTGAGGGTTAAATTGCCTGCATGTTTTCCTCTTAGATTAAACTACAAACTGTTCAAGGGCAGAGATAATTGCTACTTCTTTGCCTCATCTTTATAGAGTAACCTCATAATATAAGCACATATATAAGTTGATAATAGCTATCATTTATTGAGCACCTACTATGTCACAGACACTATAATAGATATCTTTCATATGACACATTAATCCTTAAAACCACCATGTAAAAATAAATATTAGTATCCTCATTTTATAGAGGAGAAAAATGGGCACATACAGAGATGAAGAAACTTGTGTAAGATCACAGAGTTAGTCACTGTCAATGCTCAGATTTGATAACAAGTTTGTGTGAACAACTAATTATCAGTGCTAGTACTTATCATTTTTTTAACTACCCAAGATGCATTCTTTTCCTGAGAGTTCCCCAACTGCCTTGATAAATCCTGATAGCTGCTAGAAGCCCAAGGAATCCCTGGAAGCTCTTTTCTTCAGTTCCTCCTGCTCATGATTCTAGGACAGCTAGGGTGTGATCCCATGGCCTGAATTTGGCCATTTATCCCAAAGCACTGAGTCTTGATCAAGGTGAGAGTGGATGGGAGTTCATTCTTATCAGCAAAGATTCCTGTGCAGCACTGTTCTGTAATCTCTTGCCACTGACAACTTCTGGGGTTGCTCCTCTTCTATTCCAAGCCTGGTTCACCATTCTACCCTTCTATACAATGCATTCCTTGATAGTCTTCCAGTAAGTTGTTTTTGTCTTTAAATTCACCAGTTTCTATTAGCATAAACAGAATTCCAACAGATATGCTATGCAAAACAAAATGATATGAATTATAATAAATTCTCAAAAACATTATAATGAATAAATAATAAATATGTTAATGAATAAATGTCCCTATTTATATGTAAGCATGTAAAATATTAAGTAATAGACTAAACACGACATAAAAATACATCATAAAAATGGAATGCCACAAGATAGTATATGATTAATTGCCAAACTAATAGCTTAGGCTATAAATGCTGTAGGAGATTAGAGGAGAAAAAAGAACACAGCGAGCTTGCATGGTCTGAGGACGCTTCATAGCTCAATAAATACTCATTGAATGAAGTCTGAGTATCATTTTCTAAGGTGAACTTGAGGAAACAAATGAATGCAATTCTCCTCTCAGAGACACAAAGTGTGGGGCATTGGAATGACTCAGCACAGAGCCATTTGAACTACTCTTCTTCAGGACTACGCGATTCAACAGAGGCCTGTTACAGAAAGACAGGCTTACGCCACAGTCGTCTTAACTGCTTTCAGTCAACAAAGCCTATATATAAAGCAGAGGGTCCCAGCCATCAGGTGAGGTGCTAGAAACTCATAGAGGAGTCAGATTCAGACATCCAAAAGTATACTATCTAAGTGAAGAATAGAGACAAATAGAATGCTATGAAAACAATGCATAATTAATTTCATATAGAGAACTGCCTAGAGATTGAGAAAGCTCTCAGATGGGGCACTTTACCCAACTGGGGCCAAGGAAAGACTTTTAGAGGAGAGCTGCCTAGCTAGGTGTTCAAGGATGGATAGAATTGACAAAGGAAGAGGCAGAAGAGACATCTAAGGAAAGAGATCAATATATGCAAAAATTCAGAGACAAAAAACACCAAGGTGTGTACAGGTGGAGTGTGAAGCAGGTGGTGACGAGATTAGATCCAAGTGAAAAGCAGGAGATGGACCATGGAGGGTCTACTTTGAGATGACACTGTAGACACAAGGATATAAAACCTTCATTGACCAGATCTGAGTCTCAGGCTTGCCTTTGGAGGCTGGAGAGGAATCAATGTCATTCAAACTACATGAGCTGAAAGCGAAAGGGAATGATATCCTGGAGAATTATCAGGGAGCTATTACCAGAAAAGTAAATAGATGCAAGGTAGGAAATAGCTGATAATACCTACTATTATTTCTCCTAAAGAGAAGATTAAAATAACTTCATCACAATCTGTTAAGCCTAAGGACTCAATAATATTTACACTTCTTACTCATGAATAATAATTTAAATTTCACAATGTGTAGAAATCTGTATAAATATGCTAGATTGCAAGCACCAACACGGCAAAGACATTGTCTGTCTTGTAGCTATCATGCTTAGTGCATAGTAGGTGCTCAACTAAACGTGTTTAATAAACAAATGAATGAATGCATATATTACCTTATTTCATGTTCACCATCAATTTTACAAGGTGGGTATTTTAATTTTCATTTTATAAATAGATACATTATTTAAGTAATCGATAAACTTTTTTGTGAGAAAATATGTAATCAGATGATTTATTTTTTTAGACATTGAATATTAAGAAGATGGAACTTATACAATTTCTCTAAGAATGTTGTAATGTTTCCTAGAGGAAAACAAAAAAATTTATCATTCTAAATGGCTGGTTTCATTTGCTATAGCGACACCTACTGTTATTGCCAATACTTTGTTTTTAGAAAGAAATATTGGGAAAATAACAATATGTTTAAGTTATAATTAAAAAGTCTCTTACTATGATTTTTATTTTAATGGTTTATGAATTATAGTATTTAGGAAGGTTAAAAGAAAATGTATACAATTTATACACCTTTGAAATATGTATGAATGAAATATTATCAAATACTATTAAGTAATTGACAATAAAATTATCATTACCAGATCTCTCTACATACATATACACATATTATATATATATATATATATTCATATTACATATGCACATATAAGGCATTTTAAAGAATAATTCCAGTACTTTTAATACTAAGCTTAGAAAACTTTAGACATTTTGTCAGCTTGATTTCGGACGCACACAGCAGTAAGCGGCAGCTTGCAGCAAGCAGCAGCAAGCAGTAGCTGGAAGCAAGATCTTAGTTCCCAGGCCGGGAGTCCTAACTGCTAGACCACAGATACCAGCTGTTAGGGCCTGGGTCCCTAGTTCTTGCCTTGTCAGGAATGAATTCAGGCGAGGAGGCAGAGGGTAAAGAGAAAAGTAAAGTTTATTGGAAAAGCAAAGTACATGCGGAAAGACGCACGGGAGAACTCAGAGAGTCGCTCCGTTGGGAAGTTTAAATCCTTTATAAGGGGGGCAGTTTTCCGGGTCTTTGTTTCCCTTCTGGCCAATCATCTTGCTTTGTCCCTCCTGGCTAATTAGTCTCAGGTCCCTCCTTATAGGTGCGCACACACCTCTCAGTCAATATGGATAGGGAGGGTGGGAGGGAGGGAGGGAGACAGAAGAGGGAAGAGATATGGGAACATATGTATATGTATAACTGATTCACTTTGTTATAAAGCAGAAACTAACACACCATTGTAAAGCAATTATATTCCAAAAAAGATGGATCCCACTATGAAAGCGTCTGGGAGAAGCAAGACTCATTATGGTCTGGCGTTGTCCCCTGACTTTTGACCCTCAAGGAGCCGTTTTGCACATGTATAGTGTCTCCGGTGCCCCCAGAAGGGGGCGGGAGGTGGGCGGAGATGCCTTGATCCTTTATTCAAACAAAGTTTTGCCCCTCTTTGTTCTTGCCATGACTGTTACCTTAAGACATCCACAAGAGACAAAGCTTGGCTATTTACCCCATCTCTGTCATTGCTTCCATTTCAGAGAGCAAACAGGAGGCTGATTTAAATGCCTAACCTGAAGCCCACCTCTCTCCTGTCTCAGGAAATGCGAACAGGGGGCTAGTTGTAAGTGTCCAGCCTGAAGCCCACTTTTTCCTGCCCCATGAAATATAAAAAGAAGGCCCGTTGTAAATGTCTAACCTGGAACCCATCTATCTCCTGCCTCAAGCTTGGTAAGACTTGTACATTTGAAATGTAGTATTAAAATAGTAGAATGTTTACTCTAAGGTGTTAAAAAAATTATATTAAAATGTATATTTTGAATAGTATTAAAGATAGCTTATGTACTCATTTATGCCCACTTTAATAAAATTTTAATTCTAATTTTTTTCTCTTTTTTAAGGACTAGAAAGAACCCTAAGAGAATGCTAGGCCCGTTTCACAGAGTCTAAGAAACTTGTACTTAAATTAGCTTCAGGAATGTAAGCAACTCCTCTATTTCCATAGTGCTCTGGAATAGAAATTTGACATCTTCCTCATATTGTAAATATCAGTAATTTTAAGACTTCTTCTTTGGTTTTCATTTTGGTGAAACAAATACAATAATTTACCTAAAGTTGTCTAGGTTAGGAGTAAGTTAACATTATTGGCTAAAGTTTATTGAATTTTTTCTGTGACCAGGCCATGCTAATTGCTTTACAAAAATTATCTTGCTTAATGCTCACAATTAAAATCCTGAAGTCCTAAACCTCCATATTGCAAACAAGGAAACATAGGCACAGAGATATCAAGCTACTTTCCCAAGATGGAACAGCTAGTAACTGGCAGTTGGAAATATTAATCCCATGCCATTCAGACTCCAAAGACCAGAGCTCAACCTAGGATCACCTACGTATATTTTGACACATGAAAAATAACATGCAATTTTAAAAGGGAAAAGGTGAAGTTTGAGAAAAGGGAAGGTCATGTGTAAGGGAAAAGATCTCTGCACACCTAAGCTCTCCCTCTGCAACCCTTGCCCCAATACTCCCAGCAGGATATAACCAAGTGGGAAAAACTGAGCATAAAATGAATTAACATGATATACCTAACTCCACAGTACAATTTTTACTTGAACAAAAACACGCTTTTTAGAAAACATACATGGTACAATAACCAAATTGTACAGAAATAAAATATTATGTAGAAATCATGAAGCAAAACAACAATTAATCATGGTGATCATCAGAGCATACCACCAGCTGTAAATATCTTAATATAGTTAAAAGTAGGCTGTAAAGATCAACAAATCCAAGCATTATTAGAACTAAAATCGAAAAGAATCTCAGGGCTGGAGATCTTTTCTAGCATCTCAAAATGTAGTGTTATCAGTAAAGAGTCAAGGAAAGTTCCTGAAAAGACAGATTTCATAGCTATCGGCATTCTTATTCATTTGAAGTAATTTCTTTTTTACATAGATATTTATAGAGATATGGATGAATGCATAAGATGACATCTACATAGATATGGATATCTATAGCTAAGCTTAGCCCTCCTGCCTGGTTTTCCACATTATCACAAAGATATAATAAAAAGAAAAAATGTCAATATTCATATTTTGAGGATAACACTAGGCAGGCACTAAGAAGGACAGAAAGAAATGCAAGAATGGTGAAAAATGAAGCAAATTGGCAGAGATATTCTTCAGATATGAAAAACTAATATCAGATAGAAGAGTTTCATATATTAATGAATGGAAGTTGGGAAGAAATGATAACTTCCAACTTGGATTGTTACAGAGGACTCCAAAATAGATATGGATTATAAAGTGGATTTTTTAAAAAATTTATTGTCTTACAGATGCAAAGAAAAACAGGGAAACTTTTGGAAGTAAGGGGGAGGAGTCAAGTTTACAAACAAAAGTGTGAGGTCAAGACTGTTCAGTATGCATTCAGAGACAGTGCTGGATTAGTTCGCCTAGAGAGCAGAGATCCTAGAGAGGATGCAGGATTAGTGTCAGAAAAGGTAGATTCATAGCCTACTATGAACTATGCTGAATGTGAGGCTAAAGAGTTGGTAGTTCATCTATTCGGCAATTCGATTTTGAAAGATTTTGATCACAAGGATGATACTACAAAAGTAGTATTTTAGGAATAATTTTGGTAGAAATGTAAATGATAGACAAGGGAGGATAAAGATAGAAGTGACCAGGTGAAAGTTGCTACATTAGTTCAGGTATGAGATTGTAAGAGTCTGAATTAGGTCTATCAGGCTGAAAGTAGTAAGAAGAAAACATGGATGATGCCCAGATTAAATTTAAACGATTTGGCAAATAGCAAGGATCCTGGTTATTATGCTTGAGTGTGGATGCAGGCTACAAACAGCAAGAAGAAAACAAAATAGAATAATGACTCTGATAGATTGGCTATCCTGCAGCCTCAAGCTTTCAGAATGGCACCCCATCAGGTAGGGGGTAAGTACTTCTAGGAGAAGAAAAGAGAATAACAACAAAATTGTTAGGAACAGAAGACCTGAAAAGTACACAGAATGTGCAATGATTGGTAGATGTGTTACATAGAATGAAAGGATGTTATCTAAATAGTAATGACTACACCAACCAAGCCAATCTGTGCAAAATCTAAGCTGTCTGGACCAAGCAACAGAAAAAGATTTAGGAGAGAGAAGAAATAAAATTAAGCAAATGGCAAGCAGCCAAGGAGACAAGCAAAACAAGTGTCAGGGGAAAATAGAAGCACTGGAAGTAACAAACAGCTGTTAGGTTGACAAAAAAGAATTGAGTTAACAATGGATATAGAGGTGGTAGTACAGCTCTGAAGTCTAGTATGACTATAAAATTCAATGTTGTTCATTTAATCACCATTACAGTGACTATTTCCAGGAACAAAAATTAAGAATCCATGTAGTAACCAGTCCAGATTTACTTATAAAGGCAATGGATAGAATGCTAGATATATGACACCTAAGAAGGAAGGAAGGAGAGAAATTAAGTGAAAAGAGAATTCAAGCCATATAAATCATCTCCCTAGGCCCCTGCTATCTTATAGGAATGTTCTTCCTTGGGATCTTCGTATAGCACCCAACTTCCCTTCATTCAGTCCCTGCACAAATGTCATCTCCCCAACCTCACTAGCTAAGTGAACCACTCACTCAGTCAGCTCAGTCACTCTTTAACTCCCTAATATGTTTTTGTTTTCTTTATAGAACTTACCGCTATCTGAAATTATATTATGCCTTTATTTTTGAGTATTTTATTTTCTGCCTTGGCCTAGGGCAAGCACATCATCTTTCTTGCTCATCACTGCATTATACAGCTTTGAAAAGTGCCTAAATGTTTGTTGACTGAATGGATAACAACATTTTCGCATTGATGTTCTAATTCACACAAACCTAGGTTGAAATTCTGACTCATCTGTCTATAGTTTTGCAGTAGACGTGCTTTCTTTCTTCCCAGCATATTCTGGAGAAGCTCCCATCCTTAATCATAGTCTAAGTGGCTCAGGAGAATTGCTTCACCTTCCAGCTCCAAGGGTAGCAACAAACACAGGATGGGTCACTCAGAGAACCCAATCACCCTGGCCACAATGGTTTGTTCATGGATTGGCATGGAGTCCAAATTAAGTCAATTCAGACTAATTCCCAGGGCTTTTTCTGGAGCTATCCAGTACATGTACTCTCTGGGATCTCTTACAAGTAAAATCTAAGCTTGGAGCCACCAGCAGCCCCTTTTGTTATTGCATGGAAGTAGATGCCGGAAAATAAATCCGACATGGAGGGAAATATAAAAGATGTGAAAAAAAGGACAAATTTCTGATGACAAGGTTTGAATACCTGGATCTAATGATGCTCACAACTTTCCAAGAATGTGAGACAATCAAAACCATTGTTTAGGGCTTCCCTGGTGGCGCAGTGGTTGAGAGTCTGGCTGCCGATGCAGGGGACACGGGTTCGTGCTCCGGTCCGGGAAGATACCACATGCCACGGAGCGGCTGGCCCCGTGAGCCATGGCCGCTGAGCCTGCGCGTCCGGAGCCTGTGCTCCGCAACGGGAGAGGCCACATCAGTGAGAGGCCCGCGTACCACAAAAACAAACAAACAAAGAAAAACATTGTTTAAGCTAATTTGAGTTGGATTTCTCTCACTGGCAATAGAAAGAGTCCTGACTAGTGAAAATTGTGAGAATTTGGGAGAGTCTCGATTCAGTTATTTGCAAAGCAGTGATAATAACACCTGTGGGTTGTAAAGAAAAATCAATAATAGTTTAAATTTTAAAAAATAAAATAATAACAAAATACTGAACACATAGTAGATACTCAATAAATGGTAAAAGTGACTCATGAATTGTTTATAAAATATATACTAGCAAGAGCAGCAGCAGCAGAGTTAATAGTTTGTGGGACATAATTGCTCGTGTTCAAAATAAGTGATAGAAAAACATTTTAATGTCAGATCTGTCCATAAAAGAGAGGGCTGATGTGAGCTAAATTTAGCAATCTGACATGGAGGGAAATCTAACAGATGTGGGGAAAAAAAAAGACAAATTTCTGATGACAAGGTTTGAATCCCTGGATCTAATGATGCATGAAATCTAAAACAATGGAAGAGAGAAGATAGATCATAGACAGATATGGATGGGAGGGAAAAACAAAAACGTCAGCAAAGATCAGCAAATTAGGGACAGGAGTTGATAAGAAATTATAGAGAAATAAGCTTTGAAATAATAGAGACAAAAAACATACATATACAGATGAGTAAGGGACAGTTGAGATACTATTACAATCATATGCACTCATCCTGTCACAGAGACCCTGACTTGATTCACTGGACCAATGACATATTTTGAAATGTCAGAAACTTTACCTAATGTAGTGTATCTTGAATTAATTTACCCAAATAAATAATCAAAGTTAGGTAAAGACATCCTCTTGAAATGTGAACTCTTTTCTTTCTTAAGATAAAAGCAAAGCTTAAACAGTTATCCTCGCTCTGAAAGAGAAGATGACTACCTGGACATGACTTGAAAAAAGCTAGCCATGGAACTAGCAAAAGAATCAGCACAGTATGCAGTCCTCTACATCAAAAGGGCAGCTGGTCACAGTATTTGTAATTTTTTTTAATCAACTAAATACTGTTGAGCATTATTGTATCAAGCAACTATGTGAGCAGTGCTCAGTGAGAAGATGAACGTATTCCCCTATTGAGTTCAAAGGTAATTGAAAATAAATAAAACTGTATATATGAGAGAGACTTTCAAGATGGCGGATAAGTAAGACGTGGAGATCACCTTCCCACAAATACATCAGAAATACATCTATATGTGGAACAACTCCTACACAACACCTACTGAACACTGGCAGAAGACCTCAGACTTCCCAAAAGGCAAGAAACTCCCCATGTACATGGGTAGGGCATAAGAAAAAAGAATAAACAGAGACAAAAGAACAGCAACAGGACCTGCACCTCTGGAAGGGAGCTGTGAAGGAGGAAAAGTTTCCACACACTAGGAAGCCCCTTCACTGGTGGAGACAAGGGTGGCGGGGGGTAAGCCATGGAGCCACAGAGGACAGCTCAGCAACAGGGGTGCAGAGGGCGAAGCAGAGAGATTCCCACACAGAGAATCGGTGCCAACCAGCACTCACCAGCCTGAGGCTTGTCTGCTCACCTGCTAGGGCGGGAGGGGCTGGGAGCTGAGTCTTGGGCTTCGGAGGTCAGATCCCAGGGAGAGGACTTGTGTTGCTTGTGTTCTAGCTGCTACCTTAGTTCTCAGCTTTCAAAACGAGGACTATTTAAAAGTGTGTGCTAAAAACTGGTGAGGTAGGAATTTCTACCACTCATTTTCCTGTCCCCATCCCTCCAAAGTTCCCCTCTCCCCTGCCAGAAACATCAGTTTGAGTAACTATCTGCTCAAGAAAATACCTTCACCAGAGCCAAGGATTCCAGGCAAGGGATTACAGCACCTGGGTGAAGCACAGAAATATGAAAGGATACAATGAAGATGGTAGGAAAGACAGATTCACAGGACTCACGTTACCTCTCTCCCAAGCCCCAACAGCCAGTGAGGAGAGAGATACCATCCAGAGAAGAAGAGTGAAGTGAGTGCCAGACATTACCCTGAGCCCCAGAGCTGGCTGCCCAGCACCAGGCTGACTCCTGCCATATAGTCCACCAAGTCCACTTCTGAGCATATAGCTGAAGGAAAGGAAAACACTATCTTGAAGAGACGTCTTCAACCCCATGTTCAGTGCAACATTATTCACAATAGCCAAGATAGGGAAACTACCTACATGTCATCTAAAAGGATAGAGAAAATGTGAATATCATTCAGCCATCAAAAAGAAGGAAGTCCTGCCTTTTGTGACATCACGGATCGACCTTGAGAGTATTATGGGAACTGAAATAAGACAGAGAAAGACAAATACTGTATGATATCACTTACATGCAGAATCTAAAAAGGAGAAATCACAAATAAATAGGGGTAGAATAGTGGTTGCTAGGGGCTTGGTGTGGGGTGGAAATGGAAAGATGTTGGTGGAACGGTACAAACTTCCAGTTATTTCTGGGGATCTAATTACAACATGGTGACTATAATTAACAGTACTGTATTATATACTTGAAACTTAAGAGAGTAGAACTTAAATGTTATCACCACACACATACATATGCACACACAAAATGGTAATTATGTGAGGAGATAGAGGTGTTAACCTTACTGTGGTAATCATTTTGCCATATATACATGCATCAAATCACATTTCACATCTTAAATTTACTTATGCTATGTGTCAATAATATCTCAATAAACCTGGAAAAAGACTATGGGCCATTTAAATATCACTAGTATATTAAACCTATAAAAGGTTGTTATAAATAAAAATTGGTTACATATCTCAAAGAACACATTTGAAAAGTCATCAAAGTAAAAAAAAAGAGGTAATTCTGGTTTTATTTTGTTTTGTTTTTTTCTATTGTTAATACTGATTAGGCACAGTTTTGAATTGGGAATGATATTAGTTAATGCATATTGGGCGCTTACTCTGTACTCAGGCTCCTTTATTTTTCACAATAAACCTATGAACTGGAGGCTACTATTATTAAACCTTTTTATAGATAAGGGCACTAAGACACAGAGAGGTTAAGTAATTTGCCTAAGTTTTAAAGTAAACAACCTAGTGTTATATGTCTAATATAAAATTTTAACATATATTTATGAGCACCTATCTTTGTGTCAGAAACTTTAGGAGACATTGATTATTGAATAGTAAACATGGAGTATTTGAAATAGAATATTTTAGTGAACAGCAAGTAGAATTTTATTATTGGAATCTCGATGTGTAGATAATATGCTTTCAGCAGACATGTGAGTAATCATCATCGTGCTGCTCCTTACAACAGATTTGTAAGTCAGTCAGGCCTGCATTTAAATCTTGCCCACATCATTAATTATATAACCTAGTGTACTAGAGCTCAACCTTTAAGTCTCAATATCTTCATCTGTAAAAATCATACCAGTCTTGTTGGGTTATTGTTAGGATTATAAAAGATGCACATTAAATGCAATAGAATAACAGGTTCATAGGGGTTCCTCACTAAATGACAGGGGGGGCAGGCAGAGTTCGCTGTCAATCTCCCCCTTCCTGGATAAGAGAGTGTTCATTTTGCTCAGTTGACAGCAGGCCATGTGCTTCAGGACCTTTCTCCAGCCCTAGGAGTGAAGCTCTATTAGTCCTAGCCAATTGTGATGATCCTGTTCTCTCTCTGGAGATTGGTTCAGCAATGGACTTGTGACATGATTTTGATCAGTAAGCCTGAGGGGGTTGTCTGCTGAGTGGTGGAGGGATTTCTTGAAAAGTTCTTTCTTGCTCCTTAAGTAAGAGCAAAAAAAGAGCAAAAAGCAAGTAAGAGGAAAAAGCAAGTAAGAGCAAAAAGCAAGAGTTTTCTTTTTTCAACCTTTAATATTATTATATAAATATATGTGTCTTGTTTTTCCTGCTGCCATCTCATAAGGCAAAAAGCTAACTCCCTGAATAGGACCGAATGAAAGATAGAACAATTCCAGGGCTTGATGTTATTTCAAAACCACTATATTAACTGTGAAAATTCCCAAATTTTTGCTTTGTGAAATCATTATTTCTACATTTTAGACTATTTTAGTTGGGTTTTGGGGGTAACTTTCAGGCAAGAACACCCTAACAGATGAGAATTATCATCATAATAATTATTATTAAGGAGAAGAATGTGCATTCCACTCAAAAATTTACCTCATCCTAAAAAAGAAGGAAACTGCAAAATTTTAGCTCCAAGCACATACTTAATCCTCTCTGAGAGAGTAGTATGTAATTGGTCCGAGATTGATTTTTATTGGACTACTGCGTTAATGGTGGGATCCTTGTACCTAAACGTTTTCAGGAAATGTCACCTTGCTTTTCTTCTTTCATTTCTGCCTCAGGTTTGGCAGATAGTTTTGTTTCCTGTTATCTGGTATGTCTATGTATTATTTATGTATTTATGCAACAAATATTTATTTAGTGCTTACCATATACTATGCCTGATATAGGGTGCTAGTACCAGAGTAGGCTTTCCTGAGAAGGGACAAGTGATATAACGTAGAAAGGATGAGTTGAAGCTGACTAGGTGAAGTGGGAGGAGATATCTGTGAAACAGGGATAATGGTGCACTTGAAAAGTGGAAAGCCCGAGGTTTTGAAACATAAACGGCAAGGGGCTTATAGGCACAAGATGAAGTTAGAGAAGTAGGTAGAGGGGATGTTAAGTACTTTGATTTTTACCCTAAGAATAAGAGGAAGTCTTTGAAAACAGGTTTTAGTAATGAGAAACATGGTTAGGTTTTTATTTTGAAAAGATTGCTTGGGTGCAACATGAAAAACAAATTGAAAGGAGGCAAAAGTGGATGTGGGGAGATGAGTTAAGAGGTTTCTGCAGTTTTCTGAGTGAGAGGTGTGTGGGTGACTTCAATTAGGGTAAGAGCAGTGGAAATATATGAGTACAGATTTGAGAGTAATTTAGAGGTAAAATTGACCAGACTTCTATGGGGAATGAGATAGACTGAGATGCACTGCTAGATATTTGGCTTGCTGAATAGTAGTTATGGTGATTTACTGAAAGAAAACTGTAGTAGTGGATTTGATTTTGGGGGTAAAAATGTTATGGCTTTTGTTTTGAACATGTTTAGTTAAGCATCTTACCAGAGTGGAGGTGTTGAATAAGCAGCTGGATATAGGTATATGGAACTTAGAGAACAAATCTGTGCTAGAGGTATACATTTCAGAGTTATCATTAAACAAGACAATTGAAGTCATGAGGGTAGCTGAAATCATATGGGAGAAAGACTGGAGCATGAGATGATGGCCTAGGACTGAGACCTGAGAAGCTGCAATATTTATTGATTTGGTACAGAAAGATGAGCCTGAAAAGAAAATGAAGAAGAAAGATCCAGAACGGAGAAAAATCAAGAGACCTGGTATTATAGAAGAAAAATAAAAGATGGCTGCTGTAAGCAGAAGAGAGAGCAAAACCAGTGGTGAGTTTTCTGATTTTTAGGACTGACATAAGTATATAGGGTTCAGTTCCTTTAACAAGATCTCCTTTGATGGAGGGAAAGGGGTTTAAACCAGATTAGAGTATGTGGAGGAATAAGGAGAAGGAAATAGAGACAGTGAATAAAATTAATTGTTTAGGAGCTTGACTGTTAAGGAGGGAAAAAAAAAAAGATGGAATGTAGTTTGTAAGAAGGAATATGTGAGTAAAATAGTTTATTTATTTTTTAAAATATTGAATAGAATTGAACATATTGAATTTGGGAAAGATCTAGCAGAAATGACTGAAAATATTATATAAAACACAGACCAGTTAAATGGTGAAGTATATCTCTTTGGGAAACCAGATGGAGAGAGAGTCAAATCACAACCTGAGTCATTTACTTGAGAAGGAACACCTTGTCTACTTTAAGAAGGAGGTAGGTGTAGAAAATGTATATAGATATGGGGAAAGTTACAGATCTGGTAAAAGATTTTGAGAGAGTTTCTGTCATATGGATTCTATTTCTCTATAACTTAGGAAGTGAAGTCATCTTCTGAAAGTAAGTTTGGAGTTGGGGTATGTTACATGTTTGAAGAGAGAATGAAATGTTTGAAATTGACATGGCTTACTTTGGCAGAAACCGACAGTCTCCTTCAATACGCTGGTTACTGGGTATGTGAGGTGTGTGTATCAACTTTGCTCTACCAATACAATCATCATTTAAAAACAGTTAGGGGGACTTTCCTGGTGGTCCAGGGGTTAAGACTCCACGCTCCCAATGCAGGAGGCCTGGGTTTGATCCCTGGTCAGGGAACTAGATTCCGCATGCTGCAACTAAGAGCCTGCATGCCAGAACTAAAGATCCCACACGATGCAACTAAAGATCCTGCACGTGGCAATGAAGATCCCAGGTGCCGCAACTAAGACCCGGCACAGCCAAATAAATAAATAACAAAACAAAAAAATACCTAGGAATGTGGGTCTCAACACATAGAGTCAGAGCTGTAGGTATGAGAACTCAACCTTAGCCTCTTAACAAAGCCATATTCTCCAATGTAGTTTTTCTAAGAGTCCTAGGTTAGAGATTTTAGAATGCTCGTTCAAGTCTTTAATGACTCATGCTTTGGTCCAAGTTACATCAATAATTCTTGTATTTTTCCTCCTCAACAAGGAACTCGGAAGGGAAAGGGGTAACTTCCATCCTGAAATCCTAATCTTCATACTAGCCAAAGGATTTTTTGTAGACAAGAACAAAATATCATGTGAAACATAAATGGATCATGTTTATTTTTGTCTAAGTTTATGTTGAATATGAGCCTACGTAAGTTTTTAAGTCTACTGTGTTCACTTTGTTACAGAATAACCTTAATTATTTTATTTATTCAAAAAAATGTTTATTGAGCACCTACTTTGCTCTCGGCATTACCCTGGGCCCTAGAGATACAGTGATGAACTGCAAAATCAACAATACCTTCATACCTTCATGGAACTCATATTCTAGAAGGTGGATTAGATTTATTTTAAATAAACAAATATATAATATAATATTACTTCAACAGCAGGGTAAGAGGATAAAAAGTGATGGAATATATGAAGAGAAAAAGTTGTGGATAATATAGATAAGGTCAGGAAGGGTCTATTTGTGGAGATGATATATGAACAGGGGCCTGAAAAAAATAATTAAATAAGTCATGAAAAATCTAGGGCAAAAATTTCCAGGCAAGGAGAACAGTAAGCACAATACCCCTGAGATTGGAACAAGTTTGGTTTATTTTTGAAAGAATTAAGAACGTTGCTAAAAGAGGCTAAATCAGGAAAGAGTAGTAAGAGATAAGTTAGAAAAGTAGGAAATAGTAGAAGAGTTCAATGAAGGTGGACATCAGGACCATGGTGAATTATTTAAATTTTATTCTAAGGAGGATGGAGAATGATTGACGGTTTTGAGTAGATGAATGCTGTATTTTATTTTATTTATTTATTTTTATTTTTTTATTTTGGCTGCATTGTGTCTTCGTTGCTGCCCGCAGGCTTTCTCTAGTTGAGGCAAGTGGGGCTACTCTTCCTTGCGATGAACAGACTTCTCATTGCAGTGGCTTCTCTTGTTGCGGAGCATGGGCTCTAGGCTTGCGGGCTCAGTACTTGTGGCTCGCAGGCTCTAGAGCGCAGGCTCAGTAGTTGTGGTGCCCGGGCTTAGTTGCTCCGCGCGGCATGTGGGATCTTCCCGGACCAGGGCTCGAACCCGTGTCCCCTGCATTGGCAGGCAGATTCTTAACCACTGCACCACCAGGGAAGTCCCGAATGCTGTATTTTAATTTTCCTTTGGCAAAGATCACTCTGGCACCTGTCTGAAAGTTTGACTTCAAATGTTTAGATTAGTTGGAGGTATTTTATTCATCTGGGGAAGAGAGGAAAGTGGTTTGGGCTAGGGTGGTAATGAGTAAGATGATGAGGAAATGTTGAGTAGGGTTATGCTTAGAAGATAGTTATGCTCTCTTATTCATTTGTCTTTGTAGTAATACGTATGCTTTATGTTGTAAATTCTCAAAGGACAACAGTTGGGCTAAGAAATCATTAAAATATTTTTTAATCTTATTAAAGGAACTAAGTGCTTTAAAGTCTAATAACAGATATAACATACCAAGATAATTAATGTCTTTGAGAGTATACTGAGCACAAGAGCAAATAAGCCCACACGGGTTTGTGGTGGTCAGTGAATGCATACTGCTCTCCTTCCCATGTGAAGGTAAATGCAAACTTCTTTGATTATTTTTGTTGTTGCTGTTCATGGGACTTAAACAGAGCACATTCACCCAATTATTGGTCACATGTCAAGTATCAGAGACTGTGTTGTTTTGTTCCAAAAAAAATTGACATATCCACTCAATAGCTGTGATTAGAGCTACCTCATGATCAAGTTTATGGTGGGCTATTGTCATTCTCTTCAGTCCAGGTCATTTTGCAGCAGAGGTACAGTTGTATTGAAAGAGCATATGAAGGGGATCACTACCCCAGAAACCTATAAATCTTTAGAATTTCAGTATATATCTGCAATTCCATCTGGATACCATATAGTTTGTGACAATATTTTTCCTGAGCAAGGGGAAACTTTATGGACTTCCCTTTGACAATTTCTAGTACCATACCTGAGGACTAACCTGGGGTATATATCATCCAGTAAGTATATCTCTCCCAATTTTGAATCCAGGAACCAGAAAAATTTCCACAGTATAGGTTCACAGACCAATTAGTAATACTGTAAGGTCAGAATTCCATTTATTATCTGTCTCCATAAGCCACACTCTAACCTGAAGACTATAATGATGTTTCAGTTCTCTTACTATCAGTCAGTCTATTGTATTCAGTAGACCTCAAAAGATCTTGGTATTCTTCTTCTCCTGCATGCAATTACTACCAGTCCCTTTGAAAATAAAGACTGAACATGCTATTGTTTATATTTGCCACAGCTTTACAGAATCCTTTCTCAAGAGACTCTAGACTCCTTTCAATTGATGAGCACTGAGTATGAGAAATGACTCAGATCTGGAAGCTAGGTGAATGGTTTTCATATTTTATTTGGATAACATCAAACTTTTGCTTGCCAACTCTTGCTTTTCTTTGTTATACAAATCATGAAATATTGTATTCTGCTTCCCATCTATCTCACATCTAGGAATATGTTGTTTTATTAGTAAATACCAAAGAAGTCTTCAGCCAAAGAACTATTCTGGCTTTGTTTCCTGTTATGGTAATTATAGCCATGTTGCCTCTGATATTTACATACCTCTTACACTGGGCCTCTAACTATTCCAAGAATCTGTCATCCTTATTCACATTAAGGACCCAATAATGTGGCAGTACCATCAACTGTCAACCCTAGTATGAAAAGACAAGCTGCACTGGGTTTCTCAGCGATGACTATGCCCCTTTCACTGGTGCACTCTCTACTGCCTTAGTGAAGGAAACACATTTGGGGTCCTTCTGGTGATCATAGTCCCATGGTGGATTTTCTGTTCTTGTGTAACACATTTATTTTAATTTACCCACCGTCTTGACTCTTCTGACACCTTCCTCAATTCTCTGCCAAAGCAGATCTACCACCTCATGTCATTTACTGCACATTAACATCATCTTTAAGCTTGAAGAAGCCTTTCTCACATTGTATTAAGCTCGACTTCAGGTTAAATTCTGAGATATAAAAGAGTATTATCATGTCTATAAACTCTCCACTACTCAGTCTTATTATCTTCTCATTTCCTCCTAGTTTCTGACTGCATATATATTAACCAAGACATGCAATAATTTGTTGACTAAACTGTTTTTTTCCCCTAGCAGGGAAATTATTTTCCAGCTCTGCTGTAATGCTAAATATTGCCTGGAAGCTCTGAAGGGAGCTAGGGTGGTTTAAGAAAATAACAAGCATCTTTTGGTAAGGTATTCGACTCATGTGCAGTCTTTACTTATTTTCTAGGAAAAAGGAGGCTGTTCTACTCTAGCAAGTGGAAAAGTATTCCACAAGGTTAAAAAAGAGACTCCTGGGTTCAAGATTCTCAGACATATCCTCCCAGTTTTTATCATGTCAGGTCTCTGCGTTCTACTATTTTCCTAGCAGTATTCGGATTTCATTATAGGACACCTGTTGAGGCAACCTTCGTTATATCTGTTATTTAAACCAAGGTATAAGGGTATGCATAAGCCAACAAGTACTTTGTCATGGATGACAATGCATATAGGTGGTGTTGGCCTTGAAGATTTACATTAATCATTGCACATGAAACTCAACTCAAAATTTTTTTCCAAAATACTTATGTCCAAACTCTTCCCCCAGATATTTTGTACCAATTGATCAAGAATGAGGCCTGGACATGAACATATTTTGAAAGGCACTTAGAGATTTGGTATGCCACAAGGATCAAGAAGTTCTAATTTAGTTTATAAAACTGTATCCTACCTACCATGCTGAAGAAGAATATCTGAATATATAAAGACTGATTCTAAATTTGAAGGAAAGAAATTGCAGTGGACAACTATTTACATGTATAGAATTGATCAGATTTTATTAAATAAATAAGAAAGCATGTAAACAAGTTTAAAATTCACATTAAAAACAAAACCTTGAACTTTTTAAAAGTGGGAAGAACTAAAGTATATGTCTATAAAGAAAAAATGATGTTCCTAAATACAGAAAATTATTCAGTCCATCTTATTTTATTGTTCTGTAGCCCTAACCAATTTTAAGTGATGTCTTTCATCTTGTAGATTTTCTGTGTTCTTTATTTTTAATTAACTTTAAAAAATGACTTAGTTGATTTGTATCCAGATTGCCTAGGGAAATCCTAGAACTGTATTCACCTCTTGTCTATCTTGTAAAGTGCTCAAGCTCAAATCATGTCAAATGCTATTTTGGCTAGTAAAGCCACAAATAAAGGTTGAAAAGTAGGGGATTATATATTTTCCTCTCACAGAGGTGATTGGAAAATACATTCCTCCCTTCTTATAGGTGATGATTCTGTGAAACTATGTGATAATAGATGACCTGGTAAAATATGTATATAACTCAGGGACCATTAATACTTCAGGCTTAATATATTGGAAACTTTGATCCTGCCCTTGCTCCCCAAGATCAATTAGTCAGAGTAGAACTTTTTCTGTCTTTCTGTACCTCTGTCTTGCTGTCCCTCTCCAATTCGTCCTTTTCTGTCTGATTTTATGTCTCTCGGTAACACTATTTAAGGTATCACCTTCTGAGATTTTACTACCTCTTGTCTGACATTCCTCTCTTTCTAAGTTTGCAAGAGCTAGATTTTGATTGACAACAAAAGCTTATCATGTAAATAAATCAGTGTCTGAGGGTGGATATTATTGATTTTGACTTGAATATACAACCTGGGTTAATTTGTTCATTAATAACTATTAATGAACTATCACAATTTGGAAACAAAATTGTTGCACTCAATCATCACATGACTCACTTCATCATGTATTCAGCCATCATATGAAAGTATGTTTCTGTTTGTATTTTGTTAACAAATCTCTTTGTAAACTCACTGTCTTTTCTCATCCTCTGACAATGTGTGTATTGTCAAGACACTGCATTTGTGCTGCTTCAATGTGTACATTGTAGTCACTCTGAATTTTTGCATATTGTTATCTTTTAGAATTCCTCCTTTGACACTAATTTATATTGAAAATTGAAAAGTGATTTTAGCACAGTTCCAGGATAAAAGATTAATACATAGACAATGAGTAACTGGATATCAAAATATTCAAAAAATGCAGCAGCATCATTTGAGATGGCATGATAACCAGGAAATTCTTAGGGGTACATGTGACAAAGGATATGAAAGAATTTTATCCTGAAAACTACAAAATATTGCTGGATAAATGAAAGGTGGCGTAAATAGAGAGATGTACCATGTTAATGGATAGGATAACACGGGTATAGTTAATATGTCAATTCTATACAAATTGATCTACAGATTCAACTCAATTCCAATCAAGCTGCCAGTAGGCATTTTCCCCCTAGAAATTGACAGGCAGATCCTAAAATGCCTATAGAAAGGCAAAGGATCTAGAATAACAAAATGACCTTTGTAAAAAAAAAAAGTTGGAGTGCTTATATCACCTGACTTCAAGACTTAGTAAGTTACAACAAACAGGATAGAATTAAGTTAGACAAATACATTAGTGGAAGAGAATAGAGTCCAAAAATAGACCTGCATATATATGGTCAAATGATGTGTGACAAAGTTACAAAGGCAATTCCATGGAGAAAGGATAGTCTTTTCCAAAAAAGTATTGTTTCAGCAAATATATATCCACATGTAGTGAACTTTGATTAATACCTTGAACTGTATGCAAAAATTTACTCCAAATTGATCGTGGATCTAAGCATAAAACCAAAACTTGTTAAACTTCTAAACTAAACAGAGGAGAAAGTGAAATTAGGTTAGGCAAAGATTTCTTAGATAAGACACCAAAAACATAATCCATAAAAGAAAAAAATGTAAATTGGACTTTATAAAAATGAAGACATTTTGTTCTTTGAAAGACATTGATAAGAACATGGAAAGATAATCACAGCCTGGAAGAAAATATTTTCAAATTAAATATATTATTTAAAAAGTACCTTTGTCATATGTATGTCCTCATTATTTACAGTAGTTATAGTCTATAATATTATGTTGCTGTGAGCACTGAATTTGTCAATTCTGAGCCATCGCCCCCAGGAGAAACATAGGGTTAGGTTCCTGTGAGCCTGCAGTCACAATATATTCATCATCTGATGAGTACAAATCTTGTTTTGAGTGTGTTTCTGTTAAAGACGCCTCATTTAATATACATTGTTTATTCATTAATATTGAATTCATGGTCAACAGCACTATAATTCATGACAAAACAGAGCTTATCTAACACACTATAAGGCACATCACAGCCTTCTTACACTTAAGAACAGTAAACAGCACTTGAGCACTGTGCTTGGGGGTCATTTTAAATAGCAAAATTATCAAGGAAAAGCCCCCAAATGTGAAAACATGATACTGAGCAGATCATGAAATGGACACTTGTTTACAGTATGAGAGTTGAAACAAGAAGGCAGAATTTCACCTTGTTCAGCTTCAGATGGGAGCACACACATTAGGGAACTCAAAATGTCCATCTCTTTGCACATGTAGATAAACAATTATATATATATGTAACATGACAACATTTCTTTTTTGTCATGTTTAACTCATTTTGGGGAAGGAGAAGTTAGTATTGGGAGAAGTAGAACATTTGGGAGAAGTAATGTATTTTGGCTGTGGCAGACACAATTTAGATATATTGTCTTTGTCTTTTGCTTGAGGGGACACATTCTTGCTTTTTGTTTCATATTCACTTTTTTAATTAAAAATATTTTATTGGGCTTCCCTGGTGGCGCAGTAGTTGAGAGTCCACCTGCCGATGCAGGGGACATGGGTTTGTGCCCCGGTCCGGGAAGATCCCACATGCCGCAGAGTGGCTGGGCCCGTGAGCCATGGCCGCTGAACCTGCACGTCCGGAGCTTGTGCTCCGCAATGGGAGAGGCCACAACAGTGAGAGGCCCGCGTACCACCAAAAAAAAAAAAACCCACAATTTTATTGAGGTAAAATTGGTATATAAGTTTCAGGTGTACAACATTATAACTCAACATCTGTAAACACTACAAAGTGACTACCACCAGAAGTCTAGTTAACCACTCATCACCATAAAATTGACCCCCTTCACCCATTTTGCCCACCCAAATGGCAGTGTGATTTCACTCTCTTTTGTGGCTTAGTAGCGTTCCATGGATTATTTATTTGTTTGTTTGTTTACCACATCTTCTTTATACACTCATCCATCGATTGACACTTAGACTGTTTCTTTACTTTGGCTTTTGTAAATAATGCTGCAATAATCATAGGAGTGCATGTATCTTTTCCAATAGGTTTTGTTTTTGTATTTTTCAGGTAAATATTCAGAAGTGGAATAGCTAGATTATATGGTAGCTCTATTCTTTTTTTTTTAAAGAATCTTCATATTGCTTTCTATAGTGGTGCATCAATTTACATTCCCACGGTGTAGGGTCTTCCCTTTTCTCCACATCCTCTCCAACACTTGGGATTTCTTGTATTTTTGATAATAGCCATTCTAACAGCTGTGAGGTGATATCTCATTGTGGTTGTCTCATTATGGACTTGCATTTCCATAATAATGAGTGATGTTGAACATCTTTTCGTGTGCCTGTTGGCCATCTGTATGTTTTCTTTGGAAAAATATCTGTTCAGATCCTCTGTCCATTTTTGGATTTTATTGTTTGTATTTTTGTTGTTGAGTACATGAGTTCTTTATATATTTTGGATATTAACCTGTTGTCAGAAATCATTTACAAATATCTTCTCCCATTCAGTAGGTTGACTTTTCACTTTCATGATTTTTTCCTTTGCTGTGCAAGAAAATTTTTAGTTTGGTGTAGTCTCATTCATTTATTTTTGCTTTAGTTTCCCTTGCCTTTGGAGTCAGATCTATAAAAATATCGCTAAGAGAGCTTACTGTCTATATTTTCTTCTAGGAATTTTATGGTTTCAGGTTTTATATTCTAGTCTTGATTCCATTTTGAGTTAATATTGGGGTATGGTGTAAAAAAGTGGTTTAGTTTCATTCTTTAGCATGTGGTTGTCCAGTTTTACCAACACCATTTATTGAAGAGACTGTCCTTTCACAATTATATATTATTGGCTCCTTTGTCATAAGTTAATTGTATATGCATGGGTTTATTTCTGGGCTCTCAATTCTGTTCCATTTATCTGTGTGCCTTTTTAAAAATATTTTATATTGTTTAATTACTATAGCTTTGTAGTATAGTTTGAAATAAGAGAGTTTGATACATCCAGCTTTGTTCTTTCTCAAGATTGCTCTGGCTATTTGGGATGTTTTGTGATTCCAGATAAATTTTATAATTATTTGTTCTAGTTCTGTGAAAAATTGCATTGGAATTTTGATAGAAATTGTATTGAACCTATATATTGCTTTGGGACATACGGACATTTTAACAAGATTGTTTATTCTGATCCATGAGGACAGACTATCTTCCATTTATTTATGTTGTCTTCAATTTCCTTCATCAATGTCTTGTAGTTTTCTGTGTATAGGTTTTTTACCTCCTTGGTTAAATTTATTCTTAGGTATTTTATGATTTTTGATGCAATTGTAAATGGGATTGCTTTCTTAATTTTTATTTCTGAAAGTTTGTTATTAGTGTATAGAAATACTACAGATTTATGTATATTGATTTTGTGTCCTGCAACTTTACTAAAGTAATTTATTTGTTCTAACAGTTTTTAGGTTTTTTTGTTTTGCTTTGTTTTGTTTTGTTTTGTTTTTGGTACAGTCTTTAGGGCTCTCTCTATATAGCATCATGTCATCTGCAAATAGTGACAGTATTACTTCTTCCTTTTTTTGATTTGGATGCATAATTGCTGTGGCTATGTCCAATACTGTGTTGGATAAAAGTGGCAAAATTAAGCATCCTTGTCATTTTCTTGATCTTAGAGGAAAAGCTTTCAGGTTTTCACTGTTGAGTATGATGTTAACTGTGAGATTTTCATATACTGTCTTTATTATGTTGGGGTACTTTTCCTCTGTACCCACTTTGTTGAAAGTTTTTATCATAAATGGATGTTAAATTTTGTCACATGCTTTTTTTGCATCTATTGAGATGATCATATGCTCTTTATCCTTCATTTAGTTAATGTGGTGTATCTCACTGATTGATTGATTTGTGGATGTTGAACCATCCTTGCATCACTGAAATAAATTCCACTTAATCATGGTGTATGATCATTTTAACATATTGTTGAATTTGGTTTGCTAATATTTTGTTGAGGATTTTTGAATCTATACTCATCAAGGATATTGGCCTATAATTTTCTTTTCTGTGGTATTCTTTTCTGATTTTGGTATCAGGATAATGTTATCCTCATAAAATGAGTTTGGAAGTGTCCCCGCCTCTTCAATTTTTTTGGAAGAGTTTGAGAAGGACAGTTATTAAATCTTTTGTGAATGTTTGGTATAATTCACCAGTGAAACTGTCTGGTCCTAGACGTTAGCTAGTTGGGAGTTTTTAAATTACTGCTTCAATCTCCTTATTTGTTATTGGTCTGTTTAGATTTTATATTTCTTCATGATTTCCTTGGTAGGTTGTAAGTTTCTAGGAATGTATCCATTTCGTTTAGGTTGCCCAATTTGTTGTCATATATTTGTTGATAATGGTCTCTTATGATCTTTTGTATTTCTGTGGTATCATTTGTAACTTCTCTTTCATTACCAATTCTGTTTATTTGAGGCATCACTCTTTTTCCTTGACTTGTCTAACTAAAATTTTGTCAGTTTTGCTTATCCTTTCAAAGAACCTGCTCTTAGCTTCATTGATCTTTTCTATTGTATTTTTAGTCTCTATTTCATTTATTTCCACTCTTATCTTTACTATTTCCTCCCTTTTACTAACTTTGGGATTCACTTGTTCTTTTTCTAGTTTTTTTAAGATGAAAATCTAAATTTTATTTGATGTTTTTCTTGTTTCTCAAAGTAGGCCGTATTGCTGTGAACTTCTCTCTTAGGACCGCTATCGCTGTATCCCATAGATTTTGGTATGTTTATTTCTGTTCTCACTTGTCTCTAGGTATTTTTTGATCAATGACCCATTGGTTCTTTAGTAGCATGTTGTTTAATTTTGTGGGGTTTTTTCCAGTTTTCTTCTTGTAATCAATTTCTAGTTGCACTTCCTTGTAGTGGGAGAAGATGCTTGATATAATTTCAATCTTTTTGAATTTATTGAGACTTGTTTTGTGGTGTAGCATGTGATTTACACTGGAAATGTTCCATGTACATTTGAAAAAAATGTGTATTCTGCAGTTTTTGGATATAATGTTCTCTCTCTCTCTCTCTCTCTCTCTCTATATATATATATATATATATATATATATATAAAATGTTAAGTCTATTAGAGCTAATATGTCATTTAAGGCTGATATTTTCTTATTGATGTTCTGTCTGAATTTTCTATACATTGATGCACGTGGGTTGTTAAAGTCCCCTACTATTATTGTATTGCTTTTAATTTCTCCCTTTAAGTCTGTTAATATTTGCTCTTTATATTTTGGTGCTCCTCTGTTGGGTGCATATACATTTATAAATATTATATCTTCCTGGATTGATTACTTTATCATTATGTAATGCCCTTCTTTTTTTTTATCACATTCTTTGTTTTAAAGTCTATTTTGTCAACTATGAGTATAGCTATACCAGTTTATTTTTGTTTTCATTTGCATGAAATATCTTTCTTCAGTCCTTCACTTTCAGGCTGTGTATGTTCTAAATTTTGAAGTGAGTCTCTTGTAGGCAGCATATAAATATGTCCTTTTTTTTTTTTAATCTATTCAGCCACTCTATGTCTATTGATTGCACAATTTACTCCATTTACATTTAAAGTAATTATTGATAGTATGTACTTAATGCCATTTTGTTAATTATTTTCTGGCTGTTTTCATAGTTCCCCTCTGTTTCCTTCTTCTTCTCTTTCTTTCCTTGTGGTTTGATGACTTTCTTTAGCATTATGTTTAGATTCCTTTCTCATTTTGTTTTTTGTATTTACTATAAGCTTTTGCTTTGTGGTTACTGTGAGGTTCACATATAACACCTTATATGTATAATGATTTGTTTTGAGTTGATAGCAACTTAAATTTGAACACTTCCAAAACTTTACATTTTTAATCCATCCCCCCACATTTTATATTTTTGATGTCACATTTTACATCTTTTTATTTTATGTATTCCCTAACTAATTATTGTAACTTTAGTTAATTTTAATACTTTTGCCTTTTAACCTTCATACTTGCTTTATAAGTGATAGTTCTACTACCTTTACTATGTATTTACATTTTGCAGTGAGATTTTGCTTTTGTATGTTTTCTTGTTAATTTGTGCAATTTCTTTTCAGTTTAGAGAGATTCTCTTTAACATTTCTTTTTCTTTAAATTGAAGTATAGTTGATGTACAATATTATATGTTACATGTGTACAATATAGTGATTTACAATTTTTAAATGTTATACTCCATTTACAGTTCTTATAAAATATTGACTATATTCCCCATGTTGTACAATATATCCTAGTAGCTTATTTTATACATAGTAGTTTGTACCTTGTAATCCCCTCCTCCTATATTGCCCCTCCCCTCTTCCTTCTCCTCACTGGTAATCACCAGTGGGTTCTCTATATCTGTGAGACTGTTTCTTTTTTGTTATATTCAGTAGTTTGTTGTATTTTTTAGATTCCACACATAAGTGATATCATAAAGTATTTGCCTTTCTCTGTCTGACTTATTTCACTTAGCATAATGCCCTCCAAGTCCATCCATGTTGCTGCAAATGGCAAATTTTCATTCTATTTTTATGGTTGAGTAGTATTCCATTGTATATGTATACCATATCTTCTTTATTCATTCATCTGTTGATGGACATTTAGGTTGCTTCCATATCTTGGCAACTGTAAATAATGCTGCTATGAACATTGGGGTGCATGTATATTTTTGACTTAGT
>NW_020175838.1:56045-99314 GCF_003031525.2 Neophocaena asiaeorientalis asiaeorientalis | reverse complement strand
GTTTCCCCTGCATCGGCAGGCGAACTCTCAACCACTGCGCCACCAAGGAAGCCCCAAAATTTTACATTTTTAATCCACCCCCCCAAATTTTATATTTTTGATGTCACATTTTGCATCTTTTTATTTTATGTATTCCCTAACTAATTATTGTAACTTTAGTTAATTTTAATACTTTTACCTTTTAACCTTCATACTTGCTTTATAAGTGATAGCTCTACTACCTTTACTATGTATTTACATTTTGCAGTCAGATTTTGCTTTTGTATGTTTTCTTGTTAATTTGTGCAATTTCTTTTCAGTTTAGAGAGATTCTCTTTAACATTTCTTTTTCTTTAAATTGAAGTATAGTTGATGTACAATATTATATGTTACATGTGTACAATATAGTGATTTACAATTTTTAAATGTTATACTCCATTTACAGTTCTTATAAAATATTGACTATATTCCCCATGTTGTACAATATATCCTAGTAGCTTATTTTATACATAGTAGTTGGTACTTCGTAATCCCCTACTCCTATATTGCCCCTCCCCTCTTCCTTCTCCTCACTGGTAACCACCAGTGTGTTCTCTATATCTGTGAGTCTGTTTCTTTTTTGTTATATTCAGTAGTGTGTTGTATTTTTTAGATTCCACACATAAGTGATATCATAAAGTATTTGTCTTTCTCTGTCTGACTTATTTCACTTAGCATAATGCCCTCCAAGTACATCCATGTTGCTGCAAATGGCACATTTTCATTCTTTTTTTATGGCTGAGTAGTATTCCATTGTATATGTATACCATATCTTCTTTATTCATTCATTTGTTGATGGACATTTAGGTTGCTTCCATATCTTGGCAACTGTAAATAATGCTGCTATGAACATTGGGGTGCATGTATATTTTTGACTTAGTATTTTCTTTTTTTTTCAGATATACACCCTAAAGTGAAATTGCTGGGTCATATGGTAGTTCTGTTTTTAGTCTTTTGAGAAACCTCCGTACTGTTTTCCATAGTGGCTATACCAATCTACATCCCCACCAACAGTGTACCAGGGTTTTCTTTTCTCCACATCCACACCAACATTTGTTATTTGTGTTTCTTTATTTTTTTGATGATTCTGACAGGTGTGGGGTGATATCTCATTGTGGGTTTGATTTGCATTTCCCTGATGATTAGTGATGATGAACATATTTTCTTGTGTCTGTTGGCCATCTGCACTTCCTCTTCGGAAAACTGTCTGTTCAGTTCTTCTGCCCATTTTTTAATTGAGTTGTTTGTTTCTCTGATGTCGAGTTGTATGAGCCATTTATACATTTTAGAGATAAACTCCTTATCAATCATCTCATTTGAAAATCTTTACTCCCATTCAGTAAGTTGTCTTTTCATTTTGTCAATGGTTTCCTTTGCTGTGCAAAAGCTTTTAAGTTTAATTAGGTCCCATTTGTTTATTTTTGCTTTTATTTTCTTTGTTTTAGGAAACAGATCCAAAAAATATTTCAAAGATTTATGCCATAGAATGTTTTTTAACATTTCTTCTAAGGCTTGTTTAGTGGTGACAAACTCCTTCAGCTTTTGCTTATCTGGAAAACTCTCAATTTCTCCTTCAATTCTGAATGGTAACTTTGCTGTGTAGAGAATTATTTTCATAGTTTTTTCCTTTCAGCACTTTGAATATGTCATACCACTCTCTTCTGGCCTGTAAAGTTTCTGATGAAAAATCTGCCAAAATCCTTATGGGGTTTCCCTTTTATGTAACAAGTTGTTTTTCTCTTGTTGCTTTTAAGATTCTCTTTTTATTTCTAACTTTTATGATTTTGAATATAATGTGTCTTAGTGTGGATCTCTTTGGGTTCATCTCATTTGAAACTCTCTGGGCTCCCTGAACCTAGATGTCTATTTTCCTCTCCAGATTAGGGAAATTTTCAGCCATGATTTCATGAAATAAGTTCTTTGGCCCTTTCTCTCCCTTTTTTCCTTCTGGGACCCCTATAATGTGAATGTTATTCTACTTGATACTGTCCCAAGGGCCCCTTAAGTATCTTCACCTTTTTATTTTATTTTTTTTTCTTTTTGTTGCTTTATCTGGTTGAGTTCCATTGTTTTGTCTTCCAGCTTGTGGATCCATTCTTCTGATTCATCTACTCTGTTTTTGAACCCCTATAGTGTATTTTTCAGTTCAGTAATTATATTCTTCTGTTCTGTAACTTCTGTTTGGTACTTTCTTATATTTTCTCTTTCTTTATTGAGGCTCTTACTGTGCTCATCCATTCGTCTCCCAAGTTTGGTGAGAATCTTTGTGACCATTACTTTAACTCTTTATCAAGTAGGTTGCTTATCTCCATTTCATTAAGATCTTTTTCTGGGGTCTTGTCTTGTTCTTTCATTTGGAACATATTCCTCTGCCTGATCATTTTGCCTGACTCTGTGTTTGTTTCTTTGTATTAAGCAAATCAACTCCCTCTTCCAGTCTTAAAGGAGTGGCCTTATGTAGATGTCCTGTGGGGTTCAGAAGTGCAATCCCCTCTGGCCACCAGAGCTAGGCACTCAAATGGTATTCCCTGAATGGGCTCCATGTGCTCATCTGCTATGGTGGAGCCATGGCTCCAGTGCAGCAGTAGGCAGAGCCTTTGCCCAACCAAGCTGGGCATGCATGTCTGTGGCCACAGTGGTGACCAGGTCCTTGTCTGGCCTGGCTATGGTACATAGCTGCAACATAGGAGTGGGTGGGGCTTCTAGCAAGGTGCACCCACTTGGCTCTAACAGGTTAGAGAGATAGCTCCAAAATGACTCCTGTCAGCACTAGCTTAGCTGAATAGGCTGAGACTGCAAAAATGGTATCTGCCTGTGTCTCTATCCGTGGAGAGGGTCCTAACTGTTTCCTGCCTCACTGGTAGATACCTTAAGATTAATAAACTGGTCTCCTTCACCTATGGTCTAAGTGTTTTTCAAACTGTTGTTTTTGTCCTGGGTCTCAGGGCAAGTGTGTCTGTGTGTGAGCCTTTAAGAGTGGGTTCTCTGGTCCCTACAGTTTCATGGTTTTTCTGAACATAATCCCCATTGTTTTTCAGAGACAGGCATTTAAGGGGTCTCATCTCTCCTGTGCAGTATCTAAGGGTTGAGGTGCCTGATATGGAGTACAAACCCCTTGCTCCTCAGGGAAAAGTTCTGTATTTCGAGATCTCTCTTGATTGAGAATTTCTGTAGCTGGGATGATTGTTTATTTTTTGTTTTGTTTTATTTTTGTTTAGTGAGACTGTGTCTCTGCCTCTCCTACCCATCTGTTGCTGCCTTTCTATCCTTTGTTGTGGAGGCTCTGTTCATTCAGTTTTTTGGTCTCTTCAAAGTAAATTATTCCATTAGTAGTTGTAGATTTATTGTGACTATGGAGGAGGTGAGTTCAAGATCTTCCTATGTTGCCATCTTGAACTTCTTCCCCACATTCGTTCTTGAATTGAGATAAGGAGGAGGTCTCCTTTATAATTTTTATGGGAAGATTTTGAATTTATTTTCATTCAATAGACATTAATTAACAACTGCCAATCTAAGTCCCTGAAACATTCTTTCTTCTGGATTTCTACTATTCTTTCTTCTTGCAATGCTGATGTGACTTCAAGTTTCTTCCTTTTTAAGCCCTCAAGTCCCTTCCTTTTCAAGCCACTCTGTCATGGGGAACATGTTTCAGAAATTATTCCATGGCCTGCCCACATCACTAGAGCTTCCTATTCCAAATCAATCCAAGTTTTAATTCCATGTAATGTTCAGATGTTTTCAACTAGGAGTAGCAGGCTTAAACACTGATTGAGTTGAAATAGCTTATGTGTTTTCCATGTCTTAAGTGTGCTTTCCTGCTCAAATTGTGGTTAAAGTAAATAAAGATAGTGTTTTCTAGGTCTGTGCCTTCCAATTTCAGACAAGTCCGTCCTTCGAATGAATTCAGCTGAGATTTGCATATGTTCTTGGCATCCTCTCTCAATCTGGAATTAGTTGCACTGTATTTGGCAGCTATCATTCATAGATTATGTTGTAAGGTTAGGACTGTCTTTTAGTTTCATTACAAAAGATGTATCTTGTCTATTTTCCCTTTTAATTGTGTTTTTATGTAGAAATATAACAGTAGACTTTATTGTTTTAATATTTATTTATTCATTTGGCTGTGTCGGGCCTTCATTGTGGTTCATGGGCTCTTCATTGCAGAGCACGTGTTTCTCTCTAGCTGTGGTGGGTGGGTTTTCTCTTCTCCAGTTGTGGCATGGGCTCCAGAGCACATGGGCTCTGTAGTTTGTGGCATGTGGGCTCTCTAGTTGAGGCGCACTGAGCTCAGTAGTTGTGGTCCACTGGCTTAGTTGCCCCATGGCATGTGGGATCTTAGTTCCTCAACCAGGGATTGAACCCATATCTCCTGCCTTGGAAGGCGGGTTCTTTACCACTGGACCACCAGGGAAGTCTCATTTTTAATTGTTTTTATTTGGTACAAATTAAAAGAATAAAGACACCTTGCCTCAGACACCTTTGTGGGGAAATCACCAAAATTTCAATAATCATTTTTTTAAATGAAAACAGAGATATGATATATTTTTATATATATATTTGAAGTAGGGGAGGAGTATATTAGCCTTGTGTTTAGATTTATTATTTGTTCTACATTACTAACCTATAATTTTCCTTTCATTATAATAGATATATCTACTAGAAATCTAACAGAATACTGCAGCCTCAGAATTAAATTTGGTTTATTCTTATTAGATTTCAGATTTGGAAGTGAATAAGCATCTACATATCATATATGTGTTGGTGACTTAAATGAGAGTTTTTTTTTAAAAATTTATTAAAACATGGTTTTAAATATGTTCAGTAAAGTTTAAATTATTCCTCTAGGAATTCAAAGCAAAGTTATTTTATTTGTAGTAGTTTGGAATTTTTAATTGCATCAAGAATCGGATTGTGAATACTCTTTGGATGAATTATTCTCAAGTTTATTCTTCAGAGAATTCTGCAAGAAGGCTCTGATGTTCCAAATCCTAAACAGAATTGTATTGTAATTTCAGATAAATATTTATGTAATTATCAGTATTCTAACAAGTAAAACACACATAGCTATTCACATTTGTGTGTGAATATTTTAAATCACTGCCAATATTAAACTCAGTCCTAAATATAATAAACAGATTATTAGGTCTACTTCTGAGAGCTTTGCCTGACTTTCAGAGCATTTGGCCAGAAGAACAGCCAATTTAAGCAACAAAGAGCAACATTCCCTTGTTGTCATCACTCCAGCTACTCTCTTGCTAAAATGGTGGTCCCTTTTCTACCTTACTTTTTTCTTTCTTATTTCCCCTTTGTACCAAGTCTATTGTGTATATGTTTTTGTGTGCATTTGTCTTTGGCCTCATACCTAAACAGCTGTTACTATTGATACTTAGTGAATACTAATAATATGCTGACTAGTAACAGTCTATCTAAAGAGGAAGCATGATGTAGTCTGGTTGGTTCCACCCACCTGTTCGATTGGACAATTCAATTATTTAAATTTTATGAACCTCAATTTTATAATCTGTAAAACTGGGAGATCAGATAATCTCTAATATCCATTGCAGTTTTGTCACCTATCCTTCTGTAGTAATTTTCATGATATAGTCTTGAGTCTTACATAAAAGCAACGGAAGGTTATTTATGACCTGATAAATAAGGAACAGAGGAGTGAATAGAAAAGCACTCTCCTGCTATATTCATAAAGAATCCTTTATACCCCTACTTTTTACCCTATAGTTCATGTGTAAATGATATCCATTACTTAAAATTTCATAAGCAAAGACCATCTGGTCTTTATAAATTATGTTTCTGCTTTACCAAATATTGATAAATTGTTCAGCTTTGTGCTGCCAAATACTTAGGTCTCTTTGTCATGGCTTCATACCAATTTCAAAATGAATATTGAATATAATTATTTAGGGATGAAAGAGTCATAGTAAATAAAACCATACGCTTACTATTAAAGCCTTTTATTTGAATAACTCTTAGTAGCATATTTTCAAAACTTGGTCCACTTGTAATAGTGGAAGAGTCCATTTTCTTTTGATTCCTGAAACTATAACTCTTGGGAAATAAGCCCATCTGTATTAATGGTCCATGCTGAATTGAGCTTGATTAGTATTTGAAATTGATTCTGTCCAGATACCAGATGGCCCAAGTTGGTATTTTATTTGTCACTTTCAAAGGAAAAACACCTTTTCTTTTCCACCAGGAATGAACAGATTCAAGATGATGACTGTTCTCCCCTAGGTTTACAAACGATTATTGAACGTCAGTGCCTGCATAGATTGTTCCAACAGGACTCATAGTTAACTGATGACTCTACTCCAGCTATTTATGCACTGATTTGTTCTCTCAGTCGTGTCTCTTCTTTAGATTTTACCTTTTACTCTTACCTCTAAAATACTACAGCAAATCCATGCTAAGACTGTATTAATAACGTCTCTTTTAGAGAACACAGTGAAGAGTCAACTGGCTTATTGACTAGAGTGGAGGATTTATAAAATGGATGGTAGAAAGTAAGATGAGGACAGCTAATGGCAAGTTTTTGAAACTAAGCTAAAGAATCTAGATTTTTTTTCAATGTAGGAAATAGCCATTCTTCAAAAATTATTTTCAACAGGAAATTGGGAGAGAAGAGCAGGAAGTAGAGTTGGAGAGATGGGGGGTGATCAGGATTTCTGATTGGCAGTTGACTGTGGCAAAGCAAAGGAAGGGGTGAATAAGAGCTCCTTTGGAAGAAGAACTAGTGACAGATGTGATATAGGTGATGAGGAGGCTGTGCTGCCATCTTGGCTCTTCAGCTTCTCACAGCCCCAGCAAAAATGCCCAAAACTTGGACCCCCTTTTCCACAAGTTCTTGCAGGCATTTTGAAGGAATTGTAGAACACTTTTAACAGTGAAAGTTGAAATTTAAGACACATTTTCTTTCCAACTCCAAATAAAATATTCAAGTGGGAGCAGAGAGCTGGAATTCTCTCTTTCAAGCAAGGAGAGGTTCAAATTCATGATTTACCCAATAATGTCTTCCTATTTCATTTTATAAAATTCTCAAATCCTCCTAAAATAAAATAAAACAAATAAAATACACAAATGAGTAAATATTTTTGAATATAGTCTGAAAAATTCCAGAACATAAATTTTGCCCCTCCTACCACTTCCTCACTCTGATGAAATACAGCTGTGCAGGGCTTGGGATCTGTTTTACCCAGTAGTCACATGAAGGGTTCTGATGTGCAGGAGAGGTAATGGACTATGGGGTCAACATTAACAAATGAGGAAAAGTAAATGAAATTGGAAGACCTGTGAGCAGAGAACAGGAGAATACCCAGAAGAATGGATATTGAGAGTCTTAAGATACTGATGGGAAT
Organism: Neophocaena asiaeorientalis asiaeorientalis; assembly: GCF_003031525.2. Classification (NCBI taxonomy): domain Eukaryota; kingdom Metazoa; phylum Chordata; class Mammalia; order Artiodactyla; family Phocoenidae; genus Neophocaena; species Neophocaena asiaeorientalis. The sequence continues at coordinate 91,926 of NW_020175838.1, read as the reverse complement.
GTGCAACATAAGACTGGATAGGGAGAATTCATTGATATGGGGGTACTCACCATTAATTCAAGATTAAATGTATCAGTAAGAATATCTGGAGTTGTTTTTAATTGTTTCCTAAGATGACTCCTTGAATATAAGGATTAATGGCCTATATTAATAGAGATGTTAGAACTTTCTTGGAAAGTTATTGTAGAAGTGGACAAAAGTGCAGAGAAGGTGGGAATATTGGAATGCATTTGTTGTGTAAGAGCTAAGAAACCTTTGAAAAGTCAGTGTAAAATACACACTAGATTTTAAAGACTTAATATGAAAAAAAAGAAAAACAGACATAGGCTTCTTTCAAACCTAAAATTTCAAGAACTTCTTCAAGGAAGATAAAGAAAAAAGACATTTAGTCCAAGTGTCCTACTGTCCTCTAGTGGTTATATATGGTATATGTACACAGAGAGAGAGGAGAATGCCAGAGTTATTTACAGCAGAAAAGAATCTTTGGGAATATTTAGTTCAATGTTTCTAACATTAGGTGATTTATGAAATTCTTAAAAGGCGCAAACAAAAATTCCTATGATTTCTTTGGTGTTGACAAACTATTTTTATCATCACATTTCCTAAATATGATTAAACATAAGCTAGTATACTTATACATTCCTGTAAAATTATATAACTAATACAAATTAATAACACAAATAAAAATTTTATGGGCACTTCAAATTAATGACACTAGTGTGATGGATTACATATAACATTAATATGATAAATGTGGCTCTTCTGTTAAAGCTAAATTTTGGCTCAAACCTGGACATGGTCCTGACTTTTACTGTGCATGTTTTGCCTTGTTTTTTTTGTTTTGGTTTGGTTTTTTTTGCCTTAGGCATATTCATATTGCCCACACTATTGATAGTGTATAACATGAGGTCTCAATTCTTCCACAATATGTAAAAATGTGGCATGGATATAGATATGTGGAAGGGGACATACAGAAGGTGGAAAGGAATATTTAAAGTTGATCACACTTCATAGTCTTACTTTTCTCAGTAAAACCTGAAGCAAAAATATAACTATTGTTCATTTCTTAATTTTTTAACATTTTTGACTTTGAATAAAAACTAATTATTGATGTATTCCTATGTGATTTTTTTGATTTTATTATTAGAAAGTCTTCTATCCTGAGAGATATTTTTTATCTACTTTCCCATTAATTATAAAAACATTCATTAGGACTTTATATTTAACTCATTTGTTTTAGAAAATGGAATAAAGAGGATTACATGATTTTCCCCTTGTAAATAAACTTCTCTTTCTCCAAACATTTTGTCTATAATTATTTTATTACCCATGAATGCATGGTACCTCCTTTACCATGATTTAAATATTTGTATATATTAACAACAGTTTCTAAGATACCTATACTTTTTTCTATATTTTTAATGAAATGTTTAAAGACCAGAAAGCAAACTGTAAAGAATAGTACAAAGAATATCCGAGTGTCTATTACTTACTTTTGTCAAGTCTTCATGTAGTAGGACTCCTCCAGATCTCATTCATCATTTTCTTCTCCACTGGTGAACCTATTCCAGCTACTCTTGTTGAGTAACAAACCAGCCTAAATTTAGTGGTATGATCCACAACTATTTTGTATTGTTAATGGATTCTGTGTATCAGAAATTGGGAAAAGGCTCAGTGAGAATGCCTTGTCTCTGTTCTATCATGTCTGGAGCTCGGCTGGGAAGACTCGAAGTCTGAGGGTGACTATGAATGGCTGAAATCATTTGAAGGCTTCTTCACTCATATGTCTGGTGCATGATGCTGACGGTCAGCTGAGACCTAAGCTGGGGCTCTGTGTTACCGGAGGTCCCTCCAAGAAATCATATGGGCTTCTTTACAAGCTGGTGACTGGGCTGCAAGAGCAAGTATACTTAAAGCACAAGGCAGAAATGTGTGACACTTTTATCATCTAACCTCACAAGTCATAGAGAGTCACTTCTACTCTACTCTGTTGATTAAGATAGTCACACAGGTCCACCTGTAATCATGGTAAGGGGCCACAGACCCAACACTCAATGAGTAAAATGACAAGGTCACATGTGAGGAAAATACGTGGTCAGGGGGTATTACTGTGGTCATTACTGGAATATACAATCTTCCACAGTATCACTACTTTGAATTCAATATTTAATATTTCCATGTGTTTAAATTTTTTTCTGTATATGAATGAAGAAACGAAACTATAATACTCTTTTGCGTGTTTTACAACTTTATGTGAATGCCATATATATATATACACATATATATATAAATTATTTGTTGTGTTTCTTTTTTAGATTGATACAAATTGACATATGTAGCTCTAATTCATTTATTTTAACTTCAGTACAATATCCTTTCATGTAACTATATCACAGTTTATTTGTTCCTACTCCACTGATAGATATTTAGGTACAGCTATACTGGATACTATATATTTTACAATATTGCCAAACTGATCTCCAAAAGTTGTGCTACTTTACACTCTTAATAACAGATGCGAGGATTAGTTTGTTTTCTGTTTGAAAGTAACAAAAATTGATTATAGAAAACATAGGTAGAAAGAAACTTGTTAGAAAATTACTAGCTCATGAAATAGAAGGAAAAGCCAAATAACCATAATGAAGTCTTAGGAAAGACAGAGACCAGGGTTTGGGATTTCAGAACAAGGAATTAATGGTTGTGTTCTTTTCTTGATAATTCTTTTATTGTGGTAATTATATATAAAATTATACATGTGCATATATATATATATATATACACACACACATATATATAAACTTCACTGTTTTAAAGCATGTACGAAAGCCAGTGGCATTCACATTGTTTTGCAACCATCACTGCTACCTAGTTTCAGAACATCATCCCAGAGGAAGCCCCTAACCTTCAGCGGTTACTTCTCTTACTTTCTCTCTCCACCAGCTCTTGCCAACCACTAATCTGCTTTCTACTTTATGGATTGGCATATTCTGTTTATTTCATATAAATGGAATCATACAATATGTATAGTCTTTTGTGTTTTGCTTCTTTCACTTAGCATAATGTGTTCAAGGTTCATCCGTGCTTAAGTATGTTTCACAGTTTCATTCCTTTATATGGCTGAATAATATTTTATTTTATAGATATACCACATTCTATGTATTCATTCATCACTTGAGAGGCATTTAGGTTGTTACCATGGTTTTCTTTTTAAAGTGCTGCCACTAGAAAACAGCATCAGTCACCTCCATCTAAAACCTCATAGTTACTTACAGTTCATATTCTTGGGAAAGTTGGTCTCACTGACATTAGGCCATGTGTATAGCTCTCTCACTGGAGAGTAAGATCCTGTGGGTGACAACCTTATGAAATTTACATGAAGTCGAGATGTGTTTTACAATTCCTCAAAATCTACAAAGCAAAATGAATCAAGAACTGATGTTCATTTTTTGTCTCTTGGACATTTTATCTAGAATTTCCTCCAGTTTTCTAGCATGTTAATGGTACTCTATCATCATGTAATTTTAGCATGATAGCATGATAATTTGTTCGCTATATACTCTGTGGCTTATTTCAGTGGGATTTTGGGTGTGGGGAGAGTTATGCCTGGGCTCAGATTAATAAATACTCAAAAGTTATGATCTAATTATTTACAAAAAACAGTGATAATTTGTAAACTACATTTGTCTAGGAAAGGCACAGATGATCCCCAAAAGATCCTGGAAACCAATCAGTGTGCCCCCTAATTCTAGAAGAATCCTCTTCTGGAAACAAGAATGCATGAGGCTAACTTCAAAGATGTGAAGAATCAGATGAAAATTATTGACCTCTTTGTAGTTACTGAGGGGCAAACAGATGTGGGACTTCATACGGGGTAGAATTAAGTTATGTATAAGGAAGAAATGTCTTTAACAATTGGAACTGACAAAGGAGTGAGCTGGCTGCTATAGGAAATATTCAGTGAGGAGTGATGAAGATCTATCATAGTAATGAAGATTCCTTGATTTGGAGAGAATCATGTGTCTCTCAGATTCTTATCAGCTCAATAATTCCAGCATGTCAGATGCAGGTTGGTTAGGGTTTCCTTGTTTATTTACTGGTCTTTTTAAAATGGCTCATATTCACATTTCAACTAGGAAAAGAGCATAAAATTCCATAGCATCAAAGGTGGCAGTTTATGTTTGGCTTAGGCATTATTGCTAAATTGCTGAAACTTTGTAATTCCATTTTTTTCTAGACTACTGATACAGTAATTTCTTATTTAGTAAACTTTCAGGATCAGACCTAACAAAAGCCATTATAAAATACATTTAATATGTGTTAAATCTTTTAAAATTAAAATGCACTATGTTTTAGGAGCTTACAAAACAAATTTCATAGTTAATTCATGAAAAGGTTTGTTGAGCACCTATGCAGTGCAGGAACAATGATAAGCACATTGTCTGTGCCTTTATGCTGCTCACTGGAAAACTTTACATCTGAATGAGTAATCATCATACTATCTGGTAGTCTAAGGAGGGATGAGTCAACTGTCTAGAGAAGACTTCCCAGAGGAAATGGTAATTTACATGTGTTGAAGAATGAGAAGTTATCCACAAGAATTAGTAGAGATATAGTCATTCAGGTAAAAGGAACAACATGGTCAATATAATTATTATGACATATTTTGAGGGCAGTATGCAATTTGATAATGTTTAAGTAAAAATGTGAAAGGGGAACAGTAGAGATGAGGCAGATAGGAGCCAGATCATGAAGAGCTTTTATGCTATTTTAACAAGATTAAATTTTGTTTTTTAAGTCTATGGGGAACCAAAGGATTACTGATGTTTATGTTACTATCAAGGCTGTTAACAATCAAAAACAAGGAGCTTAGGTAGTCAGGTAACAATGAAGAAGCTCTGTGAAAAAAACACAGGTACTATTGAGAATAAGAAAAGGATGGTGACTTAAAGAAGGGAGGAAGACAGATCCCAAACTGCTGTGTATTGAGGTCAGAGAATATAATTTGCCTATTATAACTTAAAATGTTAACTACCATGGATAATGTCAGAATAGAGCATAACCCACTTCCTTAACTATCCTCAGGTTGGGTTAAAAACAATTTAAGTATAGAATAGGGAAGTATGCCATACAGAGGAATATATTGGAGAATGAATGTTACAGAGAGCCCATATTACAGATTTTTCATGCTAAAAGGAAAGAGATATTTCATTCATGTTGTGAAAAGGGAAGCAAACAATTTTGTTATGGTTTCTATTTAATGAATTTATAGTCTAGAGGGAAAATTAGAGAGATTACTACCAAAATAATTGAATCTTTATATTAAGTTTAAACTTCATAGGAATTATGAAAAAAAAACTGAAAAAATTGTAATAGGAAATTGGAATTGGCTCTATTTAGAATGTATGTTTGTAAGGCTAGATATGTGTTTTACATTGCATTATGTGAAGTATCAATCCATCAAGAGATAATAGTGAAAATCAATGATTATTTTGATGGTAGAAATAAAACAGAATATTTTATACAGTTAGTTAATAGGTTATAGAAATAGTGAGCTAGAAATATGGGTCTGTTTTCTTAGACTAAACATTTACTAAATTTATTAATTAAAATTTTTTAAATCAAGTATGATTATTAGTGGGACAAAAATTCTTGATAATGTCATTTAAAGATTATTCAATTGAAATAAAATAGCCTCAGAGTTATGATTTTGCATTTGACTGCTCCCAATTTATCAAAAAATCAAACTCTCTTTGTTGTGAACCATTAGAAATTGTGCTTTCATCACTGCTGGAAGATGTGCTTTCATTACTAGCAGCAGGGAATAAAATGGAAAGCTAATTTAGTTGAAAAGTATTTTTACACTGACTCCATTTTAAGCCCAGTGAAAGAATAGTTTTTTAAAAAGAGAAAATAATATTAATAAATTATATATTATTCTTAATTGCAACATGTCAAAGAAATAAAAAATATTTATGTGTCATTTTTTGTAATAACAGAAAGTCTTTTGATTGGAAAAACCAACCATGGATTATTTTAAAACAATAATGGCTAACACAAAAGGGAATATGTGAACTAGGGGAGGTATGTGCTAGGTATTTATAGACTCTCAGGTTTTTCTCCTTTTCTTCTAACAAATACCCAATGACATGTTTTTTTTTTCCTCCTTACCCAGGGTTCTGTGCCAGTCCTGAGTTAGTTTGACCCAGACCCATTCTTCCCGGTTCCTCTGTTCTGCTCCCTGTGTCAGGCAGGCTGAATCATGTAGGCTGTGTACCTCAAGCTCCCTTGTTGAAGGGTTTACGGTCATTTTGCACATTGGCCAGAAATTGGAAGGCAGCAGGAAGGAGAAGAAAAGGAGGAAAAGCCTCAGGTGTACATATATGTCTGGAGCATAAATGGCTCCAACTCCTTATGGAAAGGAGTGATATAGTTCCAACTTCTGCCAGGTGACACTATCCCTGGGCTCCTCCCACACTGTCTCACTCATTTGTCTCTTCTATTTAGGGATTAATAGTGGCTCCCTGTTGTTGACAATCTCTGAATTTCTTTACTGTTTCCTCTATAACCTGTGTAACTAATTTTATGCATTAAATACTTTCTGTTATAATTAGACTCTTTTCTTAGATCCCAACTGAATCAGATACTCAGTTCTTTCCTAAATTTCTTTCCCTTCCCCCAAAGTACATAATGAAGTAAAAGCAAGAGATGATGTCATTGGAATGGAAAGATACCATCTCAGCATGTGAGATGAATAGAATTATGATGAGATGGCATTTAAATATTTGAGCATTGTATAACGTTTGACCTAGGAATAGTCTCGTCCTGCACCAAGGAGGTTACAGGTGATCAGAGTACTCCTTTTCATATAGAATGACGGTGGCTCCCAAGCTTCCTCCCTCAGACTGGGGGTCCTTCAGAATTTTATCAGGGCAGAAACCATGTCTTTTTTGGTAACTCTTGCCAGTGAAAGAGGCCTTTGATGCTATTACAGTGGAGGAAGATTTAACTTCTCTTCATCCCTGGGATAATGTTAAAGATAATGATCCATCCTGAGCAATGTTACAGGGACCAAATGAGGGCAACATATGCCCAAAGCCAAGCTGGGATTAGCACTGTGATTTTACTGAAAGAATGCTGGAGGCTGGGTCACAAAAGGAGATCACCATTGACTTTAAATGAGAGCAAATTATTATATTTCCACATATAAGATCTGTCTCTGAAACAAGACAAAGAAAAGAAAGCAACTCAGGCTACCTTTATTATAACTGAAGTTGATGACAGTGTTTCTGAAAATATGACGGTAATTCTGAAAATATGGAAATACTGTATAAAAGTGTTAAGTATGAACAAGATGGGAAGAGGACGCTCTACGAACAAAAGCAGGTAAAAGCCAGTTCAGCAGTTTTATTTTTTGTCTGTCTGTGGCTTTTTTGTAAATAAGAAAAACTGAGCTAAACAAGACATATGCACAGTGAAACTTTCCATCCCTTAGACAGAGAATCCACACCTTACGCTTGAAATTTGTGGGACTTTTCAGTTTCTAAATGCCATGAAGGGCAAAATGAGAGCGAAGTGGATGGAATTTTGAGGACCAATGGGAAGAAATCAGATTTAGGCATCATCAGACATCATTTAGGGACGATGTTTACATCATATGAGAAAACTTTAACAATTCACCCACACAAAATTATATGTACTGAGAAAGTAGATGATTAATGAATATTTTGTACCTCTATTGATGTACTTGTAAAATTAGGCTAAGAATGGACATAATATGAACGAGGGTTAATAACACAGATATAACACAAATAGTAAAACAAGATATATTTGGTTGAGACTTTTAATAAAACATCTTTTTGTAATATTTTAGGTGTACTTTGTGGTGATGATTTCAAATACTGAATCACCTGAGAGTGATTTGTACTTTGATTCATCTGGGTAAGAAGTTCTTAGATATTCATTAGCTATTCTTTCTAAAGCATTGCTTTGCCATATTCTTTCATTTGTCCAATTCCTAAAATAGCGTATTCTCTTCTTGTAGTATCATAATATTGTGTTGGAGACTTATGAGATACTTTATCATACTACCCTATATGCTACCCTATAACACCATAGAGTAAAAAAAATAAATACATAAAGCTAAGATATTGTTATGATTGGTTTAAAACACTCTGAAAGCTTTGGGTCATAGCTGTGTAACTTCAAAACATGAATATTTTATTAATTCTAAATTCACAGTTGTAATTTCACAGTTGCTTAAAAATTTAAGGTACATTTTTATTCCACTCAATGAACTACCTATGTAGACATATGAGCTATGATTTGTTGGTTGGAAGGTTTCAATTATAGTAAAGGTAATTATATTTCTTTCTGAAATAAATTTTCATTCTCTGGGTAATTACATTTTGAATGAAAAGAAAATATCAAAACCTTGGGTTACCCTGCAGATCTACTTTTCTCAGTACTTTGTCATTTTGGCCTCATGATGGCACCAAAGGGTAGGAAATTACTTTCTGAATTCCCATTTACTTACTGAATTGCAATAAAAAATGAATAAAATTAGCAAACGACAGGCGAGTTTGCTAAACCTTGCATATAAGGAAGGTTGGGGGAGCTGGTCTCAGTTTTGGGTATGCCCGCTTTGGTATAGTTGTATATAGTTACTTTCCTACTTTTCTCTACACAAGGCATTTTCTCTCGTTTTTCTCAAATTATTTTGTCCCCTTCCTGTTACCTCTTCTTCCAATTCATATCCTCAGTTGCAGCCAGGAAAAGGTGCTGATGAAAAAAATTTGCTAGATCTTATCATAACAATAAACTTGTGTCTGAATAACTTTGAAAGATACATGATTCGCAAATGGCCAATAAGAAGACTACTGTAAAGGAAATATACATCATAAAATAGAAAAAAAAGTACCCTTTGAGTTGATATCTCACTCATTTTCCAATTTCTTAGATAATCGAAATTTAGAATCTAATTTGACACCATAATAAATCTTACTTAAGATTAATGGCAGCAGTCTCAGCTGTTGTCTTACATTTCTCATTGGTGGATGAGACATAGTTAATGTGTGCATTCAAATGAATGCCCTGCTATGTGTGCACCTCCATAGATCAAAGCTGTACTCTAGGCTCTGTTACACACTGAGAGGGAATAAAATAAATGTAGATATGTTTCTTTTCCTTTCAAAGAAACTTGTAACCCAGCTAAAGTGAAGATATCAGTATATCTAAAAATAACTAATGTTAAAGGTAGGTAACAACTTGAAGGCCTTGAATATTAGGAAATAAAAATAGTACAAAATGACTTTTGGTTAAGCAAAGACTTAAAGTGTTATATAAGGAATTCTTCTTACTAAATGTAAAACAAAAACACGTTTTAAGATGAGCAAATTATTTAAAAAATGAGCAAATTATGTTTTGTTACACAACATTTATAATCTGCAATTGACTCTTTCAAGCTATGAAATATAAAGATTTTTACATGTTAACTCTATTTCCTCAGTTTTCATAATCTTTTGGGTTAGTGCAAAGCATCACAAAAATAGATTATAACACAGCACCCAATCTTTTCTTTCTAATTCCGGTGGGATTTGGGACCCTCTTGTAGTGTTTTTTTTTTACCTTCCATCTATAGCATCTCTGTCTTCTGCTCACAGCCAAACTTAGTAAAATGAGGTACTTCCATGCTTCCCCAAAGACCTCTGAGTCTGCTTGCTCAGACAATTCCCTCTGCTTTTATGTAAGGAGTATTGTTCTTCCTTTTTTCACTCCTATAGTCCCCACAGTAAATAGAACATTAATTACTGAAATTAGTGAAAAACAATAGTTCTTTGCTCCTGGCTTCTTATCAAATCTTGCATTTGTAAATTTACATATTCTCTCACTTCCTAAAATCCCTGAGATCCTTGAGTTTGGGTTACAGGATAATCTGAGAAGCATTACCTTGGGTCACTGTTCTGGATGAAGACTATCCCGTAACTAGGTTTTCCTTTTAAGTAAAGTTCCTTCTCTATTCACTGTAGTGACTGTGTACCTAAGAGAGTAGCTTTGTCCCTCAACAGCCTCAATGAATACCTTCATTTTAGGGGGTTGTGTGGGTTAGCTCTTAGCCTGTAAATCACCATATACATGAGGCTTATAACAATTATCTTTAAAATTAATCTTTAGTAGGATCAGCTTGCCCAAGTGTATGTGTATATGTATATATATATATATATATATATATATATATATATATATACGCATATATATGTTTGTTTGAACTCTCTCTATACACACACACACACACACACACACAAATCTTCCTCGACTTAGAATGGGGTTACATCCTGATAAACCCATTGTTAAGTTGAAAATATTGTAAGGTGAAAATACATTTAATACACCTAACCTACTGGCCATCAAAGCTTAGCCTAGCCTACCTTTAAGGTGCTCAGGACACTTAACATTAGCCTATGCTTGGGCAAAATCATCTAACACAAAGCTTATTTTATAATAAATTGTTAAGTATCTCATGTAATTTACTGACTAGTGTACTGAAAGTGAAAAATAGAATGGTTGTATGGGTACAGAATGCTTTTAAGTGTATTGGTTGTTTACCCTTGTGATCCTCTCGCTGACTGACAGCTGCGGTTCCTTGTGGCAGCCCAGCATTAGAAGAAGAATATCATATTGCATGATAACTGAGAAAAGATCAAAATTCAAAACTCGAATTATGGTTCCTAATGAATGTGTATTGCTTTTGTACCATAGTAGTCAAAAAATTTTAAGTTGAATCATCATTAAGTCTGGGGGTGTCTGTGTGTGTATATATATATATATATATATATATATATATTCAAAATTCTAAGAATATAATATATAATGAAATATAATATATCCTACTATATATATTACACTAAGAATATATATGTATGTGCATACATATGTATGTATTTATGTATGCATTATATATATATATATACCTATATTCTTAGAGTGTTCATCTAGCTTAGACCCTCACTCTGGATTTTCTGTTTCATTGGAAATAATCTATAGTTCCAGATGATTCGTTAATAACACAACACAGAACATTACTAATTAAAAAAATTAGTTCCTTTTTCATAAGTCACTGTTATTTTAACAAAAAATGTAAAAAAGGAAAATGAGTTTGAAGACTTCTTTGCTGTGGGCTGACTTTTGATATAGGCATGGAGATATGTTCTTGCCATCTATTTGTTTCATAACACGTTTTTAACAAATATCTTTCAAATTCAAAGCCACATAATCCAGAAGCATGGAATAATAGCGGTATAAGTATGATTGTATTTGACTGAACTGCACAGAAAGCAATATGTTCACTGTCGGATGTTGAAAAGGCACCTAAAAAAGTAGAGTAGCCATTAGTCCAGAATAAATGTGGGATTTTCCCAAGGATATACCTAGCACAGAGGCAAGCACTTTAAAAGACATTTTCCTGCTTGTCTGCTCTAAAGAATTTGCATTATCTTCAGCATGATGTCAATTCAGGAAATATTTACACCTACAGAAGGGTAATATAGGTATAGATAGATTCCTATAATTTTATTTTAATCACTTCATATTTATCAGCTTCTGGAAATGGAAATTTCTGCCTGGATTACATTAAGTTGTATAACTGTAGAAACTAATGATAGATATGGTTTAAAATCCTTTTGAATAGACTGTCTTCTATATGGACAAAATCATACATGGATTTTGAAATCTGAAATAGAGATAATACTGTTAATTGAACTGGTGCCCCTCATCTCCAGATGAAGAAACCAAGGAACAGAAAGGTTAATACTTAGAGCTAGTTGATGGTGATGCTGGACTAGAATCTAGGAGGACTCTTAGGTAATTGTCAAGTAGTTTTTGTTTGTGTACACATTTTTTTCCTTCAGAGAAATAAAACCAACATGTTTTGTCTGCTGAATAAAAATAAGAGGGTCCCCATTTCAGAAACAAAATCCAATTTTGTATTACTCTATATATAATATATGGGTTTTTTCCCCTTCTAAAATTTTCATCAGAGATGGAAAATACTAAGATATACTGTGTTTCTTGTTGTTTATCAGTCTGTACCTTTATCTATTATAGAAATGAGAAAAATAACATAAATTCAATAATAAATTTGTAATTATTAAAAATTTATTGATGTCTTTTAATAAACTCCTGAATAAATATTGTTTTATTTCAATTTTACAATATGATATTCACATGAGAAAAACAAGATTTAATACGTGTATGTATAAGTATACACACATACATATATATATACATATATAATCACACACATATATATACATATATAGTACATACATATATGCACATACATATATACATATACCTCACACATATACATACATATATTGTACTTGGGTACACACAAAAATACATATACGCACGTAAAATATCTATTATTAGCTACCTAATATTCATAAAGTAGTTAGAGCTTTTAATATATCTAAGGCTCTCAAAACAGTATCTGGCATACTGTAAGCATTACAGATGTGTTTCTTTTTAGTTATGTTGATGTAGTGTATACAAAAGGATAAAAAAAAGTCTCTACAATAGGTGCAACAATTCATAAAATATTACATCTCTACCAGTCAGTAACTAATAAGTAATGAATGAGTGGTATGGAAAATAAGTCACGTGGAAGTTTAAAAGAAGGAAAAATTGCTTCCAGATGAAATTGTCAGGGAATACTTTACAAGAGAAGCAGGATTTGAGCTGCACTTTGAAAAATAGGCAGGATTTGGATAAACAGAGCAAGAAGGGTTGGGTTGAGGAGTGTTGTAACAGAAGTAAAGTGTAAAGGCAGAGTTTAATTTTCATTCTTCTCTGCCTCAGGGTTGATGAGAGGAGATAAATATATTTAAGCATGAAGCCAATGGGGAAATCTCCTTTCTCTCTTTCCCTGACTTTTGAACTCTCTCCCAGTATCACTATATTTTTCAAAACAAAGAACGCTGGAAAATTCTCCTTTCTATTATACTCCCTGGGACAATGATATGTTCATATCTGTTGCTTTTAAAATAACATATTCCCATTGTTATGATACAATTTTATATTTACAATGTTGAAATGAAAGCGTGTGTGTGTGTGTGTGTTCTTTATAACCTGGGTTTCTCTAGTGCATAAAGAAACAAGGAAGCTGTACTTCTTTTCTCTGTCAGAGTAGAGTGAAATGTATCCCCCTTACTCAAGCAAAATAGCAAAGTATAGCTGGGCATCAGAAGCTGCAGAGCATACCGTGTTTAATAAACTTCACCTATGAGTAATATTCCCTTGTCTATATGTGTCACATCCTCTTTATCCACTCATCTGTCGATGGACACTTAGGTTGCTTCCATGTCCTGGCTATTGTAAATAGAAGGGTGGGAGGGAGATGCAAGAGGGAGGAGATATGGGGATATATGTATATGTATAGCTGACTCACTTTGTTATAAAACAGAAACTAACACACCATTGTAAAGCAATTATACTCCCATAAAGATATTTAAAAAATAAAATAAAATAAACTTCATGGAAATCTGGCCACAAGAGAGTGGCTACAGAGATATTTCTCTCGTCGGAAAACAATATTCTATTCTCCATCTTCAAACAGCTCTGTTACCTATATCATCTTCACTGGCAAGGGACACATTCTTGTATATATTGACTAATGAAAGGTATGTGACAATTTAATCATTAGTAAGGTGTATAATTCACAGAACCTTAATCTAAGGAAAATGAAATTAAGAATGGATGTCTGCTGAAAAAAGATTCTTAAATGCATATCCAAGCTGAAAATAAATGATTCGGGGATTTTCTGCTGTTTAGGATTATCTGCACCAGTGAGCCCCTCTATTACTGTATGTAACAGAGTGTTGACTTAGTTCGTCTGCTAGAACTACTCCAGCTGCAAGGATGTGTAGTAGTTATAGTAGATTGGAGTTATCTGTCAATGTAAATCCCTGAATCAGTTATGTATACAAATAAAAGTATCTTATTTCCTATTACATTTGGTCGAAGTTGCTTTGAAACACACTCAAGGTGAATTTGGGGTTAATACAGGAAAAGAATGCTTTAGAAAATACCAGATTGGTGAAAATCAGCTGGATTTCATTTTCTCTAAATAATGCAGCCTCATCTGTTAATATACACCAGTTCAATCTACAATATTTATTACACCCTTTTTGTGAGCAAAATCTTGTGATTGCATCACCTGAGGAGTTATTTAGATGTGATTAAGCCTAGAATTTCAGCTGGACAAGCCCACAACGTTTGTGGCTCCACTTTGCACCTTAAAACTTGCATTTGCACCTGCAAAAGGCTGAAACGAATCACAAGTTGGCACATGTGTGTTCCATTATTCATTTTTTATGAGCAGATGGGGGTGATGTGGGCAAAGAGCTAGATGCATAATTAAATGAGAAAACCTTTGGAAAAGTTATCCCTAAATCTCTTCTAGGGAATTGACTTAGAACACGACACACCATGATTTGGAAACTACAAGCCAGACCTAAATGTTAACCAGACAACCTAAACTTGAACATAGGCTGTTGGAAATGAATATTAAGGACCTTAATCCTCAGATTTTCTTCCTTTCAAAATTTCTCTTTGAATAATGTTGTTTTTCTGTTTTTGTTATTTTAATGTTCACTTTAAAATAATATAAACCACCAAGATTAAAGACATAAGACCCACACCTATCCTTCTCGAACTCTTCCAAAATATAGCAGAGGGAGGAACACTCCCAAATTCCTTCTACGAGGCCACCATCACCTTGATACCAAAACCAGACAAGGATGTCACAAAGAAAGAAAACTACAGGCCAATATCACTGATGAACATAGATGCAAAAATCCTCAACAAAATACTAGCAAACAGAATCCAACAGCACATTAAAAGGATCATACACCATGATCAAGTGGGGTTTATTCCAGGAATGCAAGGATTCTAAAAAAAAAAAAAAAAGACATAAGACCCAGTGGCATTCGTTTGTAGAAAAGTATATTGGGTCCCAAACTGATTTTTCCATGCTTCATTAAGTTGTGTAATTTAAAGTTATTTTGCTGCCTTTACACTTAATTAACACATCTGAATATTTATTCTATAGAAGACACTCCTCTAGTTGCTAGCAATGAGGAATGGAAGTAAAAATGAATGAGACACAGACCCTGACATAAAGAAAATAGTATTATAGAAAGCACAGTTTATAAAGCTTGACTATTCTGGAAATAATAATAATGATGTAGTTCCTGATCAGATCAATTTGCATATGCAATTGAAAATTACATGGATTGCTCCCCAAAACTGCTATACCTTTATAAGCCACTGCAAGTGTTAGGTGTTAGGGAAATAAGCCCTTAAGGAATTTGTAAGTCAATGAAGGAGAACAGAGTGATTAGTACTAGGATAAAGTATGTGAGGGAGTGGTGGAAACCAACAGGAAAAGCATTTAACTCAGCACTAGGGAACTGGAGACAGAAAATGACATCAACAATGAGACCTGAAAGATGAGTTCGTATTAGACAGTTTGGAGGAGGCTTGGAAAGGAGATCTAGGTAGAGAAAGAAGCATATGAAAGACACATAGATGAGAAAATACGGTGACTCAGAGGAACAGGGAGGAGATTTGTCATATACAAGCATAGAAAGGGAATTAGTAGTGAAGATGAAATTGGACAGACAATAATTACAGCTAGTATTCTTTTCTATTACTATGTGCCAGGCAGTCTCCTAAAAACATTAGAGGATTTACCTTATTTAGTCTTCACCATAATCATATGAAGAGATATCCCCATTTCAAAAATGAGATTTTGGAGACTTAGAGATATTATGTATCTGCTTAAGACCCCCATCTATTAGATGACAGAATTCAAACTGAAGCTTTAGATTCCATGTTCTTCATCACTATACTGTGTGTCTTCAAAGGAATAGGTTGAGACACGTTGAGAGGTTTGAAATTTACAGGGTATTTGACAACCACTGAGCAGTTTTTGGTCTTGAATTTTAGCAAAGTAAAACCAATAATAAAGAGTGATAGAGTGAGTACAAGATTGGAGGGAAATGATTCTGCAATCAGGATGCTATTTTAAGATTCTAGAGAATGATAGGAGTATAACTAAGATAGTGGCAGAGATTCCAGAGAAAGATTGGAGTGTAACTAAGATAGGGAGAAAATTGGAAATTTTTGAATGATATTAAGGAGGCAAGAGGTAGCGTCAAGAGAACTCGTTGAGGGAAATGTTGAGGAATAAGTTGGAGCGGCTGAGATCTTGGCTTCCAGTTTAAACATTTTGATAGGTGATAGCACTACCGATTGCAATAGTGGTAGCTCAAGTCTTAGGTACTCTTGGAGGCCTTTTCTATATCTGCTTCTGCCACACACGTCTTCCACTACAGAATTGAGAAGTAGATGCCTGTTCTACAGGCATCTACTTTACAGCAACCCAAGGACAACATTATCCACACTAGTCATCATACTTCATGGCCTTTCCCACTTAGGTTCATTGAGATTATCTTTTATATTCAGTATTTCCAGAATACTGGACTATCAAAGACTTGTTTATATACTTGTTGAATGAATACAGTGACATATAAAAGTGTAAGGTGAGTAAGGGATCAGGAGATACTAAAGTCTATGTTATATCTGTTACTTCAGGAAATAAGGAAAGGAATTGGAAATTGGGGAGGCATTTTTCTCCATTCTTTCTCATTAAGCGTGGGGTTTTGGAAGAGAAGGGAGAATGTGGGAAAAGATGACTGGTTATATATACTTTATTGAAGTATAAATTTTGCCTCTTTTTGATCGTGGCTTAAAATATTGCAAGAGGGGTTTTTTTTTTGTTTTGTTTTGTTTTCCTGAGGATGAACTGCATCTTTATCAAGAGATATTTATCCAGACCTTTTCAAAATGAAACTTCAAAATCTGGATGGGGGAAATCTGTAAAATATTTTTATGGAAAACATTGGGAATGACCTGATAAGAGGATTAAAATGGAGGAAGTAGTGAGGATGAGATAGTTGCAAAAGGGACCTGGAATAGTGAGACTGGACACGGTATGGGAGCAAAGCGTGGATTTGAGACCAAGCGAGATTGTGCTGGGCACTACAGTGGAACACAAGGAACACCTTACAGGTGAGCTTGATGGTGCAAGACTCAGCATTGTCTCCTTCCATTAGGCATGCTCTTTGAGCTTAAGACCTCAAAAATTATTCCTACACAGAATTGGGGCAACTTCATTGACCAAACTTTCAGTTTGGAACTCTGTAGCTGACTGGCATCTTATTTGAACCCTCATCTCTCATCTTTTAAATCTTAATTATCTCTTTGTATCACTTGAATATATGTCCTTCTACGTCCTATTCACCTGGTTATACATTTATCTGTAAGTGCATTTATAGGTGGAGAGCAACTTTTTAGTGACTGTATGTTAGTTCTTTCTATCTTCCTAATGCTTCACATGAAGTCTTGCACATAAAAGGCATTTGAAAAGTGTTAAATATGTAATAGAAAAAAATGTGATGTGATAATTTTATAGTCATTTTTTAAGGAGGATGGATCAAGATAAATTGGAGGATCTTTTATTTGCTGCCCTTTTGTCAACTTGAAGACAGTATAAATTATGACTGTGGGATGTGATAGATTGGAGGAGATAAATTAATCCACATCTGAAAAAAAAAGATGTAAAGGGGCCAAGGTAGAACTGGAACATGTTGGGAGATGGGGCAAGAGAAGTATCAAGGGGAGACTTTAAAAGAGAGAGCAACTGGATGCTGTGGACCTAACTTAAAAACAGGAACTTGGAAGTAAAGGTTTATGCCCTGAGTTATGAAAGTCCTTCGACTAATACCTTTAATAATCTTTAATAAAATACCTATATCTGAGAAGAATTTATTAGAGACTTTTTAGAATGGTAGTGAATGAGGAGAAGAACTGAGTCCTGGTCAGGGAGGCAAGAATAGAAACTTCCCATAAGGAAGTGAATCAGTATATTCAAAATGTGAAATTTGAGGTACTGAAAGATTAAATATGTTAACATGTGAAAATATAAAACATAGGTACTTAGACCATAGCAAATACTCAAATAATGTTTACTTCTTTTCCTGAAAATTCAACTTTTCAGATAGCTGCTGCAATTCCTATTCATGTTTAAACAGGGAGAAGTAGAATGATGGGACCCACTGTCAAAATAACTTTTAAAACAAAGGAAAATATATTTTTTTTAAATAAATTGATGTATTTATTTATTTATTTTTGGCTGTGTTGGGTTTTCATTGCTGCGCGTGGGTTTTTTCTAGTTGCATCAAGTGGGAGCTACTCTTTGTTGTGGTGTGCAGGCTTCTCATTGCGGTGGCTTCTTTTGTTGTGGAGCACAGGCTCTAGGCATGTGGGCTTCAGTAGTTGTGGCATGTGGGCTCAGTAGTTGTGGCTCACAGTCTCTAGAGCGTAGGATCAGTAGTTGTGGCACACGGGCTCCACAGCATGTGGGATCTTCCCTGACTAAGGCTCAAACCCAGTGTCCCCTGTACTGGCAGGAGGATTCTTAACCACTGCATCACCAGGGAAGTCCCGGAAAATTGTTTTTTAGTATGAGAATAATGGAGACCTTGTGGGAAGGGCTGTGTCACCTTAAAATTTCCAATTGTTAGTGAATGGAAATGCTCGTCATAGTGAGACATGTGCCCAAAATACTATAAAAGGCAAGTTAAAAATCTTCGGTGCGAAGTAGTTCCCAGACAACATAAGCCTAGGTAAATGGTCCTGGTACTAGATAATCATTATCATCATCATCATCATCATCATCCCATTGCTCTTTGGCAGTATCTTTAAAATGACTACTTCTGGCACCTCTGACTTACCTTTTAGCTTCCAAGGTGGAAGAAGGTTGTTCCAATTCCCTCTAACCTATTTCAATAACACTCTGTGACACTCAGCTACAATTTAAGAAATATACAAAGTGCAGTGCTGTTCCCTTCATCTTTGCTACCACCACTGAAACTCCCTGACACTAGTTGTTTCTTCACTGACCATGAGGAGGTAGGCATTGTCAGAGGTTGGTGTGCAATCACAATCACAGAACACATCTGTACCACTTTAATGGTCCTTTTTATGTGTATCCCCTGGGACTAATAGGATTAGAAACTAGATTGAACTCTATAGAGCTCATCCTATCTCCACAGTTCCTTCCAGGAAACTGTTTTATTTACATTTCCAGACAGCTGGGTTTGTATAAGATGATTGGACTTAAGTCATATCATCTCCGAGCTTCCACCATAACAGATTTGATCCCACTGCTTGACCCTCTAAAAGGGAGGATGAGTTAAGAAACCTAGGAGCCTCCAAAAAGGAATATCAGACTCCACAACTGCAAATGATTCAAATGAAAAAGAAAATGAGGACGATAATACATAGAGATAGATATGGCTGCATAGAGATCAATTTAATAAAAAAAACAAATTGGTAGAAAAGATAGACTGGATGATACTTACCTAAGGACGTATATTAGAGTGAAATGGAATGATACATGATGTACAATGAATGCTGAAATCTGCAATGTGAAAAATGTATAGACAATAGAAAGGCTTTTTTGTTTTTCTTTTTTTGTTCAAGGCATGAGAAGGATTAAGGTGTGACTGTACAGTAAATCCATAGATGTAATGTAAAGAGGTGAGGAAAGTAGATGTGCTCAACCACCTCCATTTCTTTTCCAAGCAAACGGGAACAGGTTTTAGATGAGGAAGTTTAGGATAAACTTTGATGCAAAATCATAGTTGAGTGAAAAGACTGTAAGGGACAATTTGGCAGCACTTCCAACTCAGAACAATTGGAGCTCAGCTAGTATAAGAACTTGCATATGCACTTGAAATTTTCTGTGATCTCCAAAGATTCAGGGAAACTAAAAAACAAAAGAAAAAAAAAAGAAAATGCAAGAAGACAAGAGACAGGCACCTACTGTCCCCATTTTTATCGGGGCAAAACTGGAGGCTGGAATGTAAATCAATAAGTATGCCTTCAGCACTGGGCAAAATTCTAGAATGGCTTATCATATAGCTGATTTGCAAGAATATTTAAGATTTAGAACAATGCTAGCCTAAATTCATCACATACTATATTCTAGGTTAGGCTCAATATTTCAATAAATTAGATAAATGGTATTCAAGAAATGTATAGATATAGTTTTCAAATGTTAGTCAGGAATCCGAATGAGTTTTCCATTGCATCCTTTGGAAGAAAATGGAGAAATGAGATCTCTGTGCTAGAAAAGTACATACTTTTGTAAATCTGTACCTTTTTGAAAAATTTACGTAGAATGGACTAGGTCACAAGTGTCTTGAAGAAAATGAGTATATTTTATTAATATTGATATACCAGAATGGAGCACATTGTAGATAATCAAAAAAAAAGAGTTAATATCTTACTGAGTACAGGGTTGAATATTGAATAAATCCATTCAATTTTAGTTGGTTGTCTAAGCACTTCTGAGCAGGGACTGTACTAAAAGAAACATTGCAAGGTAGCCTTAGTTAAGGTTCCATGGATACTTCCGGACTGAATGCTTGCTGGCAGTGATAAGTGAATCTACTTTTTATTTACAAATATTCTTATGATTATCATCAGTTAGACTGAGATATTTGTGTCAAGTTTGTAATTAATTATATCTATAAGGCACAGAAAGTAGAAGCTCAAAGATTGATATTCTCTTAAAATTTTTTGAATGTGCCCAGATCTTTTGCAGAACCACCTTACATCATAAAAAGCTGGAAGTATTGGAGGCATTGTCTCTAGAACTGTAGTTATTTTCTGTATGTGATATGGTATCTAACTTGAGGTTGTATATTTAATGAGCTCGAAATACTTTTACTTAATACCTAGTTTCATTTTGCAATGAGCAAGGAAACTTTGACCTTACAATGAATGGATCAGAGTTGGCAAGAATTGTACATGGGACTTTTGTAATGCAGATTTCAACTAATGGACCATGTAATTAAAATGACCAATTGCAAATATAGTTGGAGAAATTCCAAGAACTCTGATATGAAGCCTACCAATTATATTGCATTTCCCACTACTATCTAAAGGGATTAATAATTCTTTGCATTGGCTTTATTGAAATTCTTCAACAAATTTAAGAATATTTCAATTCATAATGGAAGAAATAGTATTATATCTACTTGTACAGTAAAGTACAGGAAATGAGAGAGGCATAGCTCATCTCTAAGTATCTATAATAGTTCTATCTGGTACTTCTTTGTGTAATAGTACTTTCATCATTGTATTTTATCTCACTAATATTGAGTGTATATAAATGAATTCACAATATATTGATTTTTTTGTCAAGGATTAATAAATAATCCAGATAGAGGTAAAAGACAGGGAATAGCATACATAGATGAATCAATTTTTTTAGACAGTGTCAGTAAGGAATAAAGAAGTTTTCTCATAATTAGAGCATTTTCTTCCCCTTCTTTAATTTCACTGCTAGATTTTTCCTAGGTGTTCAATAAATGTTTATGGAACAAGATTGAATCATCAATAACACAGTCACAGTAAAATTTTATTTTGAAAGGCATAGTTCCATTATTGACCTAAACATAAGTGATTTAAATCTCCGTGCTAAGCATTATATGTGATATTTAATTTTGAGTCAATGTATGTTAATTGAAAGAATGCATAAATAAATCCTCTACTCTTCAGTTAGCTCTAACTGGAAGTTATTTATTTTGGTAACATTGTATTACTCTAAAAGAAATTGAAGCATGTATACAAGAATATCAACATTTATAATATCCAGGTTGTCAGAACTTGGTTGTTTGTTTTATATCATTCTCTTTATTTTTCTATATGTTTAAAGCATTTAGAAATTTTAAAAATACTTAGTTTGTCCTATTTTTGTTGGTTTTTTGCTTCTATCTGAGCAATTCTATGACATTTATTAAATAAATAGTTTTGTGTTCATGCAGTACAAAATGGTGGGAATATGGCTGTATGTAAAAACAGTACATAGTTTTATGTCTTTTAAGTTCCTCCTTTGAGAAACGTATAAGCATGAACTAGGCTAAAATATTTTTAAATTCATAGCTGAGTTCTCAAGAAACTAAAGGAAATATTTAAGTATAATACCTCCTTTTTTCCCAATAACACAGAAGGATTTAAAAGCTGAAATCAAAATTGCAAGCCTGTATGAAATCTGGGGCATTTCTTGGGACATAGAGAGGGAAAACATGATAAACAACAAGCTGGAATTTTAAGGAATAGCTAAATTGGGATGAGGATATTAGGTTTGGGCCTATGGAAGTAGAGAAAGTCAAGCAGGAGAATTTTCTTAAAATTGTTTCTCCAAAGAGATATACCCTTAATGAAAGAGCATGATGAAAAAAAAACTACTGACCAGAAATGGAAAAGGCTGTGAAAATCTGTCTGTTTTGGCCACAGCTGCTGACCAGGGGATAAAGTGGATCTTTAGAATGTGTGTCTTTTGCTCACCTCACACCAGTGTAGAATTCTACTTTATACTACCTGTTTTATGCTACCGGTCAGGGAAACCAGAAGAGGCTGAGAGATTAAATCACACTAATCCTAGTTTGTTGAGATGACTTGCAGCAGAAGTCTGTAAAAATCCTCTCTGTAGGGAATCATCCTTAAATCAGGTCCCTAATATTCTTCCACAGACTAATTCAATCAAATATGAACATACAACCAAAAAACCCCACAAAATTTCAAATATATATTGGAGAAAAAATCAACCAACAAATCTAAATCCCAAGAACATCAGGCATTGAAATTATTGCTTACAGAACATAAAATAAGACAGGATAAAATATATATATTTTTAAAAGTTTCCAAAGGATAAGAGGATATAAAAAACAACAAAATAAAATTGAAAAATAATTAATTCAAAATTTGTATTAGGATAAGCCAGGCTGTGCCACAGCAAAATTCAACAGTGACAACTAAGATAACTTTCAAATTTTATTTTATTTTTATTAATTTTTTCTTCTAGTTCATTGAGATATAATTGACATATAGCACTTTATAAGTTTAGGTGTACAGAAAAATTGTTTAACTTACATATATCATGAAATAATTACCACAATAAGTTTAGTGAACATCCATCATCTTATATAGATACAAAATTAAAGAAATAGAAAAAAAATTATTTTTCCTTGTGATGAGAACTCTTAGGATTTACTATCTTAACAACTTTCATATATAACATACAGCAGTATTAAGTATATTTATCATGTTGTACATTACACCCCTAGTACTTATTTATGGTATAAATGGAAGTTTGCACTTTTTGACTGCCTTCTTCCAATTCCCCCTCTCCCCATCCCCTGACTCTGGTAAGCACAGATCTGATCTATTTTTCTATGAGTTTTGTTTGTTTGTTTGTTTTGAAGTATAATTTACCTACAATAGTATGTTAGTTCCTGTTACATAACACAGTAATTCAATATTTGTGTACATTACAAAATGATCACCAGGACTAGTCTAGTTACCATCTATCACCATACAAAGATATTACATAATTATTAAATATATTTCCCACACTGTAATTTTCAGAGGAGAGGGATTTGGGGGGAAAATACAAACAAGTGAGGGAGATTAAGAGGTACAAACTTTCTTTTGCAAAATAAATGAGTCACAGGTAACAACTGTTACTTTTAGTCCTTCAAGGTTGACCAAGCACCAGGTGACTCTCTGTGGTAACTGTCTTCTATGCAGCAACTTAGATATCCAGGTGGATTAAAGGTCATGGTTCTGTCATCACAATATATGGTCCTCTTTTTGGCTAAGGCTGAGGGACAGCAGAAGGGCATCAAACAAACTTATCTGATATTCTTCTAGGAAGTGACTTACACCATGGGGGTTGGGAAATGTGTGGGAACATAGAGCATAATTTTCTAGAACTGAAAAATTTAATAATTTAAATCAATACCTCAATTGATGGGTTAAATATAAGATATAGCAGAAAAGCTAAATCATAAGCTAAAAGATAGATTATAACTGATGATAATAAATTATTATGCATAAATTAATAATAAAATAAGTAAATGCAGCACAGAGATGCTAAGATAGAGGAACCTTGAAAAACAGCTTAAGTGACATACAAAAAGAGAACAAGAAGACTGAACACATGCATAATTGGAGCTCTAAAAGGAGACTAGAGAAAAAGGGGAAGAAACAATGATAACATTTTTTTGTGAGTTCATGAAAAGTACAAATTCAAATTCAAAAACCATCTTATGAGCTAAACAGTTTAAATATGTAGAAATCCGTAGTCACAACACAGTGAAAGCACAGAACAGCAAAGATAAGGACTCACTATAAGAGTCACCAAAAATAAAAGAAACGTCATTTATAAAGGAGTGACAATCAGGCTGAAATTGAACATTAAAAGCCAGTAGAGGGACTTCCCTGGTGGTCCAGTGGTTGGACTTCACCTTCCAATGCATGGGGTGCAGGCTCAATCCCCGGTCGGGGAGCTAAGATCCCACATGACTTATAACCAAAACATAAAACAAAAGCAGTATTGTAACAAATTCAATAAAGACATTAAAAATGGTCTACATCAAAAAAATCTTTTTATAAAAAAATGCCAGTAGAAACTGTATGTTATGGAGAAGTGTTTTCGTCAGAATTCTCTAGTGAAACAGAATCAATAGGACATATAGACATGTATATAAAAGGATGTATTATAGGAATTGACTAACACAGTGACGGAAGTTTAGAAGTCCCATGATCTGCTTGCTGTCTGCAAGCTGGAACCAGAGAAATCAGTGGTGTAATTCAGTCTGAGTCAGAAGACCTGAGAATTGGGACTTCTATGGTATAAGCCCCCATCTGAGTCTGGAAACACGAGAACCGGAAACACATACGTCTGACGGCAGAAGAAGCTGGATGTCCCAGATCAAGCAGAGAGCAAAGTCACACTTCCCCCACCTTTTTGTTCTATTTAGGCCCTCAAAGGATTGGATTATGCTTGCTCACATTCACGAGAGGGATCTTTACTCAGTCTACTGATTCAAATGCTAATCTCACAAACACAGCCAGAAATAATGTTTTACCAGTTATTTAGGCATCTAGGTCCAGTCAAGTTGACACATAAAATTGACCATCACCAGAGGTTATTGTCAACAAAAATTGTGTACATTAGGCAACAAACTTTCTAAAAGAAGATCAAAGAAAGATATTTGCAAATAAATATATTGCTAGCAGAACTTACCTTACCAAAAATAATCTAGTTTATGCAATAGGAAAACAAAACAAAATGATACAGGGTAGAGATAAAACAGTGGGAAAAAATAGCACATAAACACTCATATGAAATATTGAACATATGAAACACGTGAACCAGTAAACATAAGAAAAGACCCTCAACCTCATTAATAACCGTGGAAACACGTATTAAAACTACAATGAGATACTATTTTATCCCTAACCTTGTGACAAAAATTAAAAAGTCTAATAAAACTAAGTATTGGTGGAACAAGGTCAAGTTTTATACACTTCTGATAAGAATTTGTTTCTTTAAGACTACTTCTGGGAAACAATTTGGCATTGTTTAGTAATGTTAAACATGTGAAATTCATTTGCTAGCTATAATCCTAGGAGAAATTCTTGCACATGTAGCACATGTATGCCAGAAGATATGAATGAGTGCAGAAACTAACACACCATTGTAAAGCAATTATACTCCAATAAAAAATGAGTAGTTTATGTAAAGTCCAATAACATAAAACTAAATACTATTTATTTGCCGATACATGTGTATGTCCTAAAATCACAATGATAGAAAATAATACCTGTGAACAATAAGTGGTGGGAGAAAGAGGACGCACTGAGTGAGAGGTGTGCATAGGGCTTCAATAAACTAGTAATGTTGTATTTCTTAAGCAGAGTGATAAGTTATTTATTTTTCATATAATATGTTCAAATATATATCCTTTTCATGTATAAAATATTTATACTCAAAGAAGTGCAAAAATTGCAGGCAACCTCTGCTCTCTGTGTAGAAACCCACAAAAAGTAATGTAAAGTTTCAGCCTTAATAAATACTATTAAGATAGGTACCTGGTGCTACTATTTAAAATAGGGATGTGTGAATTTTGGAGCATAAAGAGACACAGAGGAAATCACCTACATATGGAACGCTTGAAGACTTTCTCCTGCTCTAAAAATCAGCTCTTCTATTCGTTGTTTTATTCTTCCTGCACTGCTCCTGAAACTTTCCTGGTGTTTAGAGTACTTTTTTCAAGGCCCAGGTAAATTCCATCACTATTGTAATCCTAAAGATAAAACAAGTGCCATTTTGCACTTCCCAAATATTAATTCCGAACTTTCCTAGAGCCTCTATCCTTATCATTAGGGAAACTTTTCTACTACTTTGGAGAAGTTTTGAGATATAAATATCTTCCAGTACTCAATTAAGTATATATTAATGTATTTATATTTGCATCCACCAATATCCTATACTTTAATCTAAAGGTGAGAAAAAATTTAATTTCTTTCTGCTATTTGGCTGCTGTGTCAATTCATTGTATTGATGGCCCCAGATAACGGTAACCTATATCCGTGCTCTTTGTTAGTAATGTGATTTGGCAGTTTCTCCCATCTAACAGTAGCTGGTCTATTTCTCCACTCCTTGAACTTGGTTTCATCTTGTGACTTGTTTTCTGTCCTGTCTCTGCCACAGAACAAGCCCATAAAACAAGGATAGCCTGCAAGAGATTGTGGAGGAGAGCTGAGATACCCAGCTGACAACCAAATAACCAGCTGAAGCAGAGACGACTAGCTGATGTGTAGTTGATTGCAGAAGCACGAATGAAAGAACTACCTCTGAAGATTCCAAGGTAGGGAGAAGCATGAACTCTAGAGAAAATGATGAGAATGCAAATGCTGAGCAGAGTAGAAAAAATTAAGCTGGTAATGTAGGCAAGAGTTCAACCATGTACAGCCTCATAGGCCATGTTTATTATTTCATTCCAATGTTTTGAATAAGAGAGTGACATGATTAAATCTACACTTAAACATATTATTCTTATCACTGTATGGAGAATGGATTGTACAGGGCTTAGGCATGAGTATGAGGAGAGAAGTTAATCAACTATTGCACAAGTCCAGGCTACATAGTGATTGCTCGACTAGATGTTAGCAAAGGAGGTGGGAAGAAGAGTACAGAGCCAAGAGATATGCAATTGCAAAGTCTGTAGATTTGGTGAGGATTGGTTAGGGGAAATGAATAAGATGAGCTTATAAATGACTCCAAACTGTCTGGTTAGAACAACAGATGGATTCATTGAGCTAGAGGGCTGTGGAGAAGAAACAATGGAGACGTGGAAGTAGAGTTCTTGAATTTAGTTTGGATCATGTCTAATTTAAGAGGAGACATTCAAGGGGAACTATCAAGCAGGTAGCTTGAAACACAAAAGCAAAGTTTTAGCTAAAGATACAAATTTGATAGGCAGTTAGGCAAAGCAGTTTGGTGACTTCGGGAAGAGGTCACTGAAGGCAGGGACATGTTCATTAATTCATTCACTCAATATTCAAGAAACAATCAAGTTTCAAGGTCCCAGGGATACAGCAATGGACAAAACAGATAATGTTCTTTCCCTCATGGGACGTATATCTAGTAAGTGACATTCTATTTATTGTTTATAAGATGTCAAGTCAAAGAGTAAGGAGGTGGTGAGAGAAGGGGACTACATGAAGTAGGAAGGCCGAAAGAGTAGAGTTCACAAGTGAAATGCTGCAGAACTGCTGTTGTAATAAGAGTATGAATAGAGGTGGAGATTGAAAGGATGTGGGGCAAGACTAAAAGATTAGAACTGCAGAGGTAGCTTATAAGAGATGAAAGAACAATGGGCATGTAATAGACAAAAAAAATGGAAAAGAGGGACTTCCCTGGTGGCGCGGTGGTTGGGAGTCTGCCTGCGAGTGCGGGGGACGCGGGTTCGAGCCCTGGTCTGGGAGGATCCCACATGCCGCGGAGCGACTAGGCCCGTGAGCCACAACTACTGAGCCTGCGCGTCTGGAGCCTGTGCTCCACAACAAGAGAGGCCGCAATAGTGAGAGGTCCGCGCACCGCAATGAAGAGTGGCCCCCGCTTGCCACAACTAGAGAAAGCCCTCGCACAGAAACGAAGACCCAACACAGCAAAAATAAATAAAATAAATTAATAAACTCCTACCCCCAACATCTTAAAAAAAAAAAAAAAGGAAAAGAATTGGTAAACCTTGGATACTGGGAGAATAGAAAGTGTCTAATGTAAAAGTCTAACAATTGACCAAGCTAGAGGAAGACAAAAGTTTAGGGGAAAAAGCATAACAGAATAAGGAACAAACAAGGTGAGAGACCATTTGGTATTAGAAGCAAGGGAGAAGAGATATTGAGTGCCTACTAAATACCAGGCATTATATTAGAATTTTATACATGCTTATCTTATTTAATCTACATTAACATAGTGAGTTTTTGCTTCCACTTTACAATGAAAGGAACTGAGGTACAAAGGAGCTAATAATTATTCAAGATCATGGTAAGAAGGCAAGTAGGGCACTGATTCAAACCACAAGTAAGACAAGTATTCTGGTATGGGAAGGTTTATCACTTGCACTGTGTTAGCAAGGCAGAAGGTAAGGCATTTGGGGGGTTGAGATGTGGGAGGGAGGTTATCCTGAGAAGTTGAGAAAGTTCCTATCTGATGGTTCCTATATGTTGCATGAAGTGGTTGAGCTTTGTTGAGCATGATGGGGTAATGAAATAAAATTCATATTTTAAAGGAAAACAAGAAAATTTAAACATAATATTTTTCTCTGCCCATTTAGGCCTCATACCTCCCCTCTAGTGTGCATCGTGCATCTGCATTGAGCGTTAACCAGACCTCCCCAATGGCAGAAATACCTGCTCAACCATAAAGATAAATTTTTCTTCTTCTGACAGCAGCCATGTAACTCCTTAGAAGATAACATTCCTTTCTCAATCCTGTAAGGGGGCATGATGACCCACCACTCACCTTGTACATGCAGGTATGTATGGTGAACTTTATGCATGATTCCAACATATCATGTCTCTTAAAGACAGTGATCGGTGCAGAGCAGACTGGATTAGATGATCTGGGGAGATACTGGGCCGCACCTAATGGAAGATTTTCCCTTGAATATTTAACTTATGACCTTATTAATGTTACTAGGTATATTACTTGTAGTCTGCTTATTTTACAGGATTATTGCTTCTTGCATTACCAAATGTGTGACTAAGCCTCTGATAAAAAGAATGATGACTAGGCAAATTGAGACCATTGACCAAATACACAGTTCAATAATATCAATGATTATAACAGTGAAACTCTAGATTGGGGAAGAAGCAATAAGTGGGAACCATTTCCTGGACCATAATAGACTAGTAAGACAGACCGTCCAAGGGCTTTTGGCTACTGTTAACAGAGCCTAGTCCTGTAATAGCACATTGAGTGGCTTACTAATGAAATCCTCTCCTGACCTGGGAATAAGCATTCCTAGTGCCATGGGACAAATCACTCACAAAATGCTTGACAGATCTCGGTTGAAATTAAGACCGAAAGGGAAGGGATTGTAAAATAAAGAATGTTGTCCACCATCCAGTTCTATAAGAATCAAGTCATTAGCCACTGAAGTTGCTGACCTACAATATACCCTAAAAGGAATTCAGAGCAAAGATCAGGATGAAGCACTTTGTGCTCTGAGAAAACTGGCAAAACTGGCCCTCAGATAGATATTTTCCAGAGAAAATCTTGTGAACCCCATTTCTTGCATCTTCCTATACTTAGAAAACACTAAAACCTTTCACTAATATATCTGTCCCTTGCAAATAGCAGTAACCTTCTACCAATATGTGTGCTCAATTGCATGGACCCCTTCTCTAAAATCACATATATATTGGCTTTCCCCTTTACCTCTTCAGAACAGGCCTCAGAGCTTTCTGAAGGACTGTCTCCCAGGTCATAATTCTCAGGTCAGCTCAGATAAAATTTTCCATTTCTTTCTTAGATGGACTATTGATTAATTTTTTCATCAACAGGGGTAAGGTAGAAAGGATAGGGGCATGAGAAGAAGGAAAGGGATTGAAATAGCTGTGGTAAGGAACGAGTGAAGGACAGTAAAATAAACACATGCACAACCCAAATTCCCCTTTACGTCAAGCCTTTTCCCCAAGTTATGGCTAATCTTTCATTTTTACTTCAAAATTAAGCTTCTGGAAAGAATAGACCATGCTTTCTCATTGCATTCTCTCCCTTCTCATTCTTTCCTCTTTCATTTCTCCTTCAAACTACTACATTTGGCTCTCTTCCTCAATACCTCACCAAACCTTCCTTACTGACCTCTTTATCCAATAATGTAATGGACTCATCAGTTTTTACATTACATGCTATTGTCCCTGAATTTGAAACTGTTAATGACTCTGTCCTTCAAAGTCCTCCTCCACTTTTGTTTGCAAGACTGTGCTCTTCTCTTTCTCTTGTGTCTTTAGTCACTGATTCTTATTTCTCTTCAGTTACTTGTTTCTTAAATACTGATAGGTGCCAGTGTTCTGCTGAGACCTCTCTCTTCCCTTCCATCTCCTGGACCCCACCCTACCCTTCTTCCCCCCTCCCTTCCTCCTCTCCTCTATTCTATTTCTTCCCACTTAAGTTAATTCCATCAACTACCAAGACTTCAAAATACCTGCAACATTTATAATGGCTATAATAAAATAAGTGCTTACTATGTGCTAGGCACTGTAATATCCAGGAACTAGACACACAGTCATACATATTTGATCCTCAGCATAACTTTTAGGAAGAGATTTTGATTTCCCATTTTTCATATGAAGAAACTGTGGCACAGAGATTCTCGGTGAATATCCCCTAAGGTTACTCAGTTAATAAGTGACAGTAAAATTTCCAACTTGATTCCATGTCTTTTTTTTTAATAATCTATTTTTGTTTGTTTGTTTGCTTTTATACACTTATTTACTTATTTATTTATATTTGGCTGGTTTGGGTCTTTTTTGCTGTGTGTGGGCTTTCTCTAGTTGCAGCAAGCGGGGGCTACTTGTTGCGGTGCACGGGCTTCTCATTGTGGTGGCTTCTCTTGTTGCAGAGCACGGGCTCCAGGTGCGCGGGCTTAAGTAGTTGTGGCATGCGGGCTCAGTAGTTGTGGCTCGCGGGTTCTAGAGCGCAGGCTCAGTAGTTGTTGCACAGGGGTTAGTTGCTCTGTGGCATGTGGGATCTTCCTGGACCAGGGTACGAACATGTGTCCCCTGCATTGGCAGGCAGATTCCCAACCACTGCGCCACCAGGGAAGTCCTGATTCCATGTCTTCCTAAAGTGAAGGTCTGTGCTTTTTTAAACCACTGTCCCATAGATACACTCAAGGCTCCTAAATGTTTGACTCAAGGTTAGAACATTCTACTTAATCCTAGACCCACCGATTCATTCATTCATTCATTCATTCACTCACTCATTCTTTCTTTAATTCAAGAAATATTTATTGAGCAATTGCTATGTGTCTGGCAAGCATGTCAGACATTGGGTAAA
Source organism: Neophocaena asiaeorientalis asiaeorientalis (assembly GCF_003031525.2). NCBI lineage: Eukaryota > Metazoa > Chordata > Mammalia > Artiodactyla > Phocoenidae > Neophocaena > Neophocaena asiaeorientalis. The sequence continues at coordinate 60,377 of NW_020175838.1, read as the reverse complement.
CAGCAATGATAAAAGAGATAGGGCCTTTGCTCATGCAACTAGCACTCTAACAGGATAGATGGTAATTGTGGTATGTTGAATAATGCTTCCCTCCAAAGATGTCTATGCCCGAATCCCTGAAACCTATGACAATGTTATGTTACACGGCAAAGGGACTTTGCAGACGTGATTAAAGTTACTGACCTTGACGTGGGGACATTACCTTAGACTATATGGGTAAGAACATCTAATCACATGAAACTTTAAAAGCCGGAGGATCTTTCCTGGCTTAAGTGAGAGAGATGAGGAGCAGAAGAAAAGACAGGAGAGATGAAGCATGAAAAGGACTTGATCTGCACTTACTGGCTTTAAAGGCAAAGGTGGCATGAGCCAAGGAGTGCAGTGGACTTTAGAAGCTGAGAGTAACAGCCAACAGTCATCAAGGAAATGGGGACCACAGTCCTATACCTGCATGGAACTCAATTCAGCTAACATGAGACTAGAAGCAGATTCTCCCTTACAGACTCTCCTTAGAGATTTTATAAAGGAACACAGTCCTGTAGACATCTTGATTTCAGCCTTGTGCCACTCTAAGCAGAGACTCAGCCAAGCCCATCTGACTGCTAACCTGTGGAAACTGTGAGATCAAAATATGTATTGCTCTGAGCCACTACGTTTATGGTAATTTATCACATCAGTGACAGAAATTAATATAGTAATAATCATGAAAACTCACAAATAAATACATTATTAACTATTGTGGTAACTGCTTAATGGGAAAGAACAGGACAGTATGAAAGATAATAATAGGGTATCTGCTTAAAGACATTTTGAGGAGGTAGACAAAATGGTGAACTTGCTTTACATTTTGTTTTTATTCATTGCCACTTGTCTCTATAATGCTAGTATTCACTTTGACAGGTACTTACAGAAGCACTCATTAAGTACTGCAGGGGTGGTAAAGATGAGTTTAGGAGATACCTTTTGTTACAAAACCCATAATCTAGAACACAGGTTGGCAAGCCACGGTTTGTGGGCCAAATCTGGTGTGCCACCTGTTTTTGTATGGTTGGTGAAAGGATTTTTACATTTTTATATGATTGAGAATGAAATCAAAAGAAGAATAATACTTGTGACATGTGAAAATTATATGAAATTCAGATTTCAGTGTCCATAAATAAAGTTTTATCGGAACACAGCCATGCTCCTTCATTTGTGTATTGTCTATGGTTGCTTTCACCTTAAAATAACAGAGCTGAGTAACTGTGAAAGAGACCAAATAGCCAGTGAAGCCTAAAATATTTAGCCTTCATAGAAAAACTATGCCAACTCCTGATCTAGAATGTAGATAAGTCAAGCATTTAAGTGATCTTGGAGATGAAGTACAAATGGAAAAATACCATCTAGAGAGCGTGTATTTCCTCATGGAGATCAGGAAAGACCACACAAAAGTTTAAAACATTTTAGATGATCTTTCAAGAAAATGGAGTTAGGATTGAGCTGCTCAGAAAGTAGGAAGAGGTTCACTAAGAGGCCAGGTGCCAAAAGAAATTTTGCTGAATTTGTTCTTTGTTAGGTATTTTAAGAACTGAATTTACTTATTAAAATGGGAGAAAAGTCTTTTTTTACTTTTCTTGACTCAAAGTCTTCAGGACAAAAAGTTTGATAATAATTTTATGATTTAAATTTTTTATATAAAATGAATTTCTACTGAAAGTGAATCTCTTGCTGTCTAGAGCTCTTAAGTTGTTCTACATTTCCAGTGTCCTTGTTTTTATCTTGTCTTCTTTTAGTTTTACAAATGCCTAATTTAAATTATTAGAATGAATTACTTATCACCTCCATTTTGCTAAACACATTTGACTGTTCCCCTGTCCCCTCCCTTTATTGAAATTATTACGGCCACTTGACTCCACCTCCCCCCAAATATATCTGGCCAGAGGCTGCTTTGCTTAAAGCAACAGTGTCCAGCAAGGCTTATGGGCAGCCCAGCTCCTTGCCTTGCAAATGCCCTCTTTAGACTCTAAGCATTTCCTTCTTTGTGTTAGCAAATATCTTTACTAATGTTTTAGCTGTTTATTGATGTAATTGAATCTCAAATTGGTTTTACTGTGCTCTGTAATACTGTGGGGATATTCTGAATACTATAATAGTTATTAATATTAATAACTGGTGCTGTTTCACAGGTCAGTTGCTGAATTAAACTCAGTTATGAGTTCACAAATGTAAAATCATCAAAGCTTGCACAGTGGGAGACTCTGGTTTATTTTCTCTGCCCCTGGTTTAGCAAGTTAACTCATCCTTACATTGTTCCTTGCTAATTGTGAAACAGATGCTTTGCATTTTTTTAGATCTCAGCTACATCTAAGAAAGTGGATTTCTTGATCAGATTCTCTAAAATTAGACAGGTGTAGAATGATCTAGTAATATATGTCTTAATAATTCAACTTGTCATGGCGACATGCAATTAACATTTTCCTTTGGGACTAAAATGAAAAATTCCAGTTACGTCGAAAGAAATTTAGCCAATACATAATGAGAACAATAATTCAAGTAAATGTGACTGAGTTTCATAGAGAAAAGGAAAATAAAAGCAAAATGTTTAAACAAGGAAATTATTACTGCATTTGATTTTACAGTTTTTATCTCACTTATTAGACCCTCTTTATATTATTCTCAATTAAAGCAGTACAATTATTTTTTATTTGCTAGAAAAAGGAGCATTACATTTCTTTCATGAAGCCACCACCCCAAATTATCCTTTCTTTGTAGAATAAGCATAACTGATACCAAATATTACTTTGATTTAAAGGGAATATATGATACCACAATCCTACATTCCACTAATCTAGTGGAAGTATTTTGAACAAAGTTAATCAAAGAACAGGTTTATTTTTATATATTTATATCTATATCAATATCCATTTGGATATTTTTATATCCATTGTAGCTTATTATCTTATATAAACTTTAAAAATTCCTGTAGTAAGACAAGTCATTTTGTTTTATATAAGCTAGAATGTAAAATATTGAATTATAGCTCATGTAAACAATTTCTTTTCTGTGTTTACTGTTATAACTAAATTGTCTATAGAACATTTACTATATTTCATTGATTCTAAGATGCCCATTTCTTTTTTTCATATTTAACATCTCTGAAATAAGGATGTACCTTATAATAGGTGACTTATCATAGTTAAATTGTTAGCATTTTTTTATTTCTAAGTAGTTCAAAATATAATGTAATAATATACCTTTCACAATTAATAGTGACAGATTCAATGACATGCTGAGACCACTTCTCAGAGTGTTGCATAGTTTAGCAGAGACTGCCTGTTGTGCTACAATAATCATTTTCTTTTTTTTCAAAATTTTAACTAAACATAGTGCAAAAAAACTAAATTTTTTCCATACCAACTTAAAGGTTACTGTATTGGTTTGCTAGGGCTACCTTAATAAAATACTACAAACTGAGTGGCTTAAACAACAGAAATATATTGTCTCACAGTTCTAGAGGCTAGCAGTCCAAGATGAAGGTGTCAGCTGAGCCATGCTCCAACTGAAGTTCCCAGGAAAAGATCTGTTCCAGGCCTCTCTCCTAGCATCTGGTACTTCCTCGGCTTATGCAGCTTAATATCAGTCTTCACATGGTGCCCTTCCTGTGTTCATGCCTGGCTCTGTGCATGGCATTCTTTTTATAAAGACACCAGTCATATTGGACCAGGGGCCCACTCTACTCCAGTATGACCTCATCTTAACTAATTACATCTTCAATGGCTCTAGTTTTAAATGAAGTCATATTCTGAAGTACCGAGGATTAGGACTTGGACGTGAATTTTGAAGGACACAATTCAACTCATAATAGTGACTAACTTCTGGTCAAGGAGATTTAAGAAAATGTGTCAATTTCCAGGAGTCTTCCTTAAGACATGGTTGTCAGGTATTCCTTACTACTCTTTTTGATTCTTCCTCCATCTTGCTCCCTGGAAGAGAGATATTGCTTTAGAATCTGAGGATAAAAGACACAGCCCAGGTATGTTAGAGCAGTAATGTGATTGGAATCTTGGTTCCTAAAAATTTTGTAGAGAACAGCTGCCAAACCAGCCTTGGATTCTTTTACTCTCAGCCAAACTTAATTTGACTTGATATTTGAGCTTTTCCAGCAGTGGTTAGAATTTTGGCTTTATCACTGGCTAGCTGTGGGCCATTCACATGTGTCTTAAACTTTATATGCCTCATTTCCCCATTTGTAAAAGGAAAATAATTGTATCTACCTCCTCAATACTGGTATTAAAAGTTCTAAGTGGGAAGGAAATCCAAAAGAGAGGGGATATATATATATATATATATATA
>NW_020175838.1:43808-55970 GCF_003031525.2 Neophocaena asiaeorientalis asiaeorientalis | reverse complement strand
ATATATATATATATATATATATGATTCACTTTACTGTACAGCAGAAACTAACATATTGTAAAGCAACTATACTCCATTAAAAATTAATTTTAAAAAGTTTCTACTGTATGCATAGCAATTAGCATAGTACTGACACAAAAGAGGTTGCTGTTGCTGTTTTTATGGAGTTTTTCATCTGAGTGAAAAATTGGAATAAATGTTTAGTAAGGGGCTTTCAGTTCTCTGTTTTTTATTATTTTATTGAAACAATATTATAAGTATTTGAAAGGAATTAGATGTTATCAACTTGTAATAGTATTCACTCATTCATCTGACCATTCAAGAAATCTTTATTCAGCACCTGCCCTGTACCAAGCACTGTATTAGGTAATGGACATGGAACAGGGAGCCTCTACAAAATAGCCCTTGTTCCTGCCTGCAGGAGGCCTACACTCAAGTTGAGTATAAAAGCTGCAGAAGAAAAATCATGTGGGTGATGGTGGTGATGTTACTCATGTGTCCTATGATCTCATCTACCTTGGAATGTGTTAAATTGTGGAAATGTGGAACTGTGAGAGAAAAACACCGTGCTTGACAGAATCAACCTGGGCCATGAATGCGGTAGTATGAGAAAGCGTCAGATCTGCTGTCAGTCATAATGGAAGTAGCTTGCCAACACACGTGACATTTAACCTAGTGCATTTAAGTTTATATTTGCTCTAATTACTTTTTGATCATATTGATAACACTTATAACAAAGAAACATCCAGTGAAACACAACATGCCATCCATATCAGTAAACATCCATATCAGATGTTCCAAGATTTTATTTTGGAAAAGAAGGCTTTTTTATTATCACTGACAATAAATACAGTAATTATGATTTTTCTTGAGTGTTTTATTCTGAATTCTTTTCCACCAATGCTGTGCATACATAATTGTCTATATCATCTTTTTTTTTAAAACTGATTTTTTTAAAAATTTTATTTATTTTATTTATTTATTTTTGGCTGTGTTGGGTCTTCGTTGCTGCGCGTGGGCTTTCACTAGTTGCGGCTAGCGGGGGCTACTCTTCATTGTGGTGCACAGACTTCTCATTGTGGTGGTTTCCCTTGTTGCGGAGCATGGGCTCTAGGCACATAGACTTCGGTAGTTGTGGCACGCAGGTTCAGGAGTTGTGGCTCACGGGCTCTAGAGTGCAAGTTCAGTAGTTGTGGCGCACGGGCTTAGTTGCTCCGCCGCATGTGGGATCTTCCCGGACCAGGGCTCGAACCCGTGTTCCCTGCACTGGAAGGCAGATTCTTAACCACTGCACCACCAGGGAAGCCCTCTATGTCATGTTTGAAGAGAGTTTTTCTCTGTCTCTAACTTTAAAGTTCATATTTTTGCTATTTGCCTTTTCCTTCCAGTAGAGATTTTTTCTTATGTTCTTGTGTTTTCCCAGCAGTAGTACTGCTTTAAACAGATGGCTCTGTTCATATATTCTGCCTCTGGAATTGGCATGATTATGTTTGTATCTTAATGGGAGAATTATTGGGAGTAAGGAAGGTTTCAGCTTGATACAGGTAGAACTTGCATTTGACCATTTTGCAATGAGTAATAATGGTTTAGATTGTCACGTATCAGACCCTAACACTTCAAGCAACGTATTTGTCATAAAAGATATATTTTCATAAAGAATTATTCAAATCGTCCATATTAAGTTACTTCCTAGTTAATAAAAATGAAATAGGTTTATCTTTTGAATAATGTTATTGTAGAAACAGAAGAGCCAGAAAGACATACTCTCCAGTGAAAGCATAGTGGGAGACGGGACACCTGTGGATTTATTCATACATAGTGTCTAAAAGTAAATAAAACATAATGCAATAAAGAAACTGCCTAGCTTATGTTTATGCCTTCCTCAGTTTATTCAGTTCATCAACAGGACTGGGTTTTGCTCTTCTCAGTTACATACTTCGAATGTCAGAGCCTAAATATTTATAGAATGAATGTCTGTCCATACCAATTACAATAGTTAAGCTTGTCTTTCTACCAAGATAGAGGAGGTTTAGTTACTATAAAAGTATATATTTATCTATTGTGCCAAAGGATATTTATGATTCATACCTCTTATAATAAATATACTTTCAAAATTAACTGATCTTTAATGTAGATCATGGGTTAGAACTATTGCATACTGTTTTTATTATTGTTTATTTGAAATTATATGGTCTGTGATCAACAACAGAAAAAAATCTGTAGGCTAATTTTTAGCCCACAGATACGTTCAGATGTGTTTACTTTCTTTTCAGTGTAAGGAATGTCTAAAATATCTTCTGACACTCTATGCCTTGGGGGAAAAAGTAAAAGAATTTTAGAGTTGTAGTTTGTGTTGGGTACTAAAGCATTTGCCAGATCTGACTTATAATGACAATGTCCTATCGAATTTCAGCACCTCTTGATCGTCACTCAAAACAGAAGCTGTTTCTGAATCTACATGCAGGTTGTGTAACCACTCACGGGTGCACTTGAACCATGGAAGTGTTCCTTGCTATTGGCCCTTGGGATGACTGCATTAATGTGGTATGCAGACTAATTCGTTTCAAACATTTCTCATCGTCACGACTGGAAAGAATTTCATGCTTTAATCACATGCTTTAGTTCATACAAATTAAAGTTTTCTCTTCATAGTTCAAAAGAAAATTGCATAGGTTTGATGTTCTCCCAGATTGACTATAAACTGCTGATAGAGATGGAATTTGGAGAGAAGGAAGTAGCCAGCATCCTCCTACAGCATCGTTCCTTTCTTGAACATTGTCATGTATAGCCCAAGGCATTTAATAAAGTCCCTAATTGTAGTCCGTGATCAACAATATGTTGGAAGATGGAGTGTTTGTGGGGCTCTCCATCTCATCTTAGGGGCCAGAGAGTCCAAGGGCAGAAGAGTGACAGCAAGGTGGATTCAGAGTAGCCTGGGTTCAGGGTCAACTTATAATTTTACTAGAATTGCAAACTTGAGAAATTTATCTACCCTCTCTAAGCCAAAGATTCTTTGCACGGCAATGATGATAGAGACAAGAGACAACAGAGCCTTTTTGTTTGTTTGTTTGTTTAATGTGGAAATAGCAAGACACTGTAGAGTGTGGTCTTTAAGAAATGATAATTATTTGATGTCAAAGGGGTGCTAGCTAAAGCTACAATGGCAATCATACTGCAGTATATAAATGTTTCAAATCAACATGTCATGCATCTTGACATTACACAGTGTTATATGTCAAATATATTTCAATTTAAAAAATGTTTTTAACAAGAATGTGAGTTCTGGAGGCAGACTAGCCTGGGTTTGAATCCTGGCTCCCTTCACCAGTGTGGGAAAATTACTTAACCTCTCTAGGCTTCATTTTATTCCTTTTAAAATTTATTTTAATGATAGTACTTTCTTCTTAGTGTGTTATTATAAGAAATAGATGAGATTATTCAGGTAGAATATTTAGAATGCCATGTGGAACAGAGTAAATCCTCAATCAAATTGATGTTTTAGTTATAATTACCATATTCTCTATATGGCAAAGTTGAGAGTTCACTTTAGAAGGAAGGCAAGGGCTAGATCCTTAAGGAATTATTTTCTTGTTATATGGAGAAGTAGCCTGAAAATTGGCATTTCAGCAAGATCATACTAGCTGTTTGGAGAAGGCGTTGTGTGGAAGAGGGCTTAACTCACTGGCAAAGTTCAATGTCCTCAACTAAGAAAGAAGAAGTAGAAATGTAAATAAGAAAAACATGGATGGATTTCATGTTATTTTTCGGGTATGACTGACAGCACTTGGTGACTAAATATGTAGGCGGTGAAAGAAGTTGATAACATTTTTGTGCCTTGAGCAACAAAGCCATATCATGATGGTCATTTATATCATCAAGATAGATGATGGTCCCATTAATAAAGATGAGAAAAGCAGGAGAAGAATAAGGTTTGGAAGGGTAAAGATGATGAAAGTAGTTTTAGAAAATTTAGTGCCTATTCTCCAAACCAATATTACATGATAGTGGAAGAAGCAGTAAAAGTTGTTTGGGGAACAGTTACACAGATTTCTCTGGGAATTAGTGAAGATGTTTGGAGAATCAGACAGAGCCTGATTTCCTGCCAACAACAAAATGATTGCTCCTTTACATAACTTAAGATGTACTTGGAAAATCAGGCAGGGAAGAAAATACAAATCTTAATTTCTGCTTCATTATGAATTAATTAAATAACATTCTCTAAAGTACATGGACTACTTGAGTTGAGTAATTATTACAATAAGTGATTAATTTGGAGAATAAAGTCTGTCTAAAGGGCAAAATACTGGGTAGAATATTACACTAAAAAGCAAGAGTGTATAAGGTATTTATAAGAAAGAAGGGAGGAAGGATAGAGAAATGCAAGTGGCAACAAGACATTTTGCCTCTTTTGCACAGTTACTTAGGGTTGACTGTTAATTCTTCTAAAGGAAGTGGTATAGGTCTTTCATTCATTCTATACACACATATTAGGTAACCACTATGTTCTGAGCTTTGTTAGGAGTTTAAGATATAGGGATGAACAAGAGAGTTAAAGGATCTACCTCAAAGAGTCAACATGTTCCTTTGAGGAGAAAGATTAAATGAACAAGTTATAAAATGATTATAATATGTTCAGATTGTAATTGGTAAAATAAAGGAAATTAACAATGAGGCATGATAGAAAGCAATGGAGGGTTCTTACCTTGGGTACTCAAGGAAAACCTCATCTAAGGAGATATGAAATGGTTTTCTTGTATCCCACAGTGATTGCTAGAAGAGACATTGATTTTATGGACAGAGATTTTAAACAAAGGAAACTTTTTTGGCAGAATGAAAGTTACTAATATATGCTTTAAAAATCAATAAAATGAGGGATATTAGGATATACTTATGTATTTTGGAGAATAATCAAGCATGAAGGAAGAAATTGATGATGCAGGACAAAACGAGCTAGTTTCAAAAGTGGAATCTTGAATGGTGAAATGGGATGGGACCCTGAGCACAAAGAGAGCAATAGCCTTTGGTAGGAAATGGACATTTCTTCCCTTTCAGAGAAGGGGAGCTGAGTATACTGGTACAGCTGCAGATAAGTTAATAGCTTTGTTGGTAGGCAAAAGAAGGGCCGTCCTCCTGGGTTGAGTATTGTTTTTCCCCCATTTCTTATTTTATTCCAAACCAAGTAGGGAGAGAAACATTTAAATTGTTCACAGTGATGGACGTCCTGCTGACTTCCAAACTTTTTTTTTTTTTTTTTTCAAACTTTTAAATACACTTAATTAAAGCTTTTCCCATGAGTAAAAAAATCATTTTAATGTAAATGCTGACATACTGAGTAGAGTTTATATTTTGATTTCAATGTTTGAAGAAAAATGTCTCACATAAACTATTAGTTCTATAAGAAGGACTATGCAATTTCATGAATTTCATGAATCATTGGTCTCTGCTATTGCACATAAGGACAATTTTTAGATTACATCTAAAGCACTGCTATGTAGCATTCTAGTCATGTTCGTCATGCCTACAGGGAAACTTTACATATTCTTTACAAATAAAATATCAGTATATAAAAAGAAAATATTAGAAAATCACTTTAAGAACACAAAATGTAAAATAAGCAAAAGTTTTCTGTACTGAGGAAACAGTTCTCCAAAATGTCAATCTCATCTTTACCTAAGTACAAAATTTTGTTATAGTGGAAAAATAAACTCGAATTTCAGTGTAATTCTTCATTTGATTAACATGGTAAATATTCTGAGAGGGCTGCATCTCATATGTCATTTGAATGAATTATGATTAGTCTAGAAATCATAATAATTCAGTATACTGATAAATTCTTAAGTTCTGTTTCTTAAATACTTAAATAGAGAATATAAATTTCTTTTGGTTCTCACTTTTCCTAGGACTCAGGTAACTTGAAATCTACATCTTCAGCTCCCTCTGACATCACTTTTCTCTACTATTTGTTAACTCTATTGTATATAACATTTTGCATACCAAATTTTAAACAAATTATCACTATATAAAAATTGTGGAAATTCAATTCAAATTTTCCAACTTCCATTCTCTAGTTCAATTGTCAGCCTGAGAAAGTAGGCTTCTCCATTCATTTATCATTAATTAACTCAGTCATTTAACAAATATTCTTTGGCACCTAATATGATAGTGTAGACCTACAGAAGAAAATAAGACAACAGAGGTCCCTGGCCTAATGAACCTATTGTTTATTGGAGAAAATAGATATTTAACTAATAATTTCAAGTCTGATAAGTGCTAATAAATGGGGAAACACAGGGCTTGTGGAAGCACAAGCCTAGTCTGTGTTTCACAGAACAGAATAAAGATGGAAACAATCAGATGATAGAAACAGAAACATCATCCAACCAATCCTTAACCTTGATTTTCAAACATTATTTTTTACATTTTTGGCTGAGAAATACACTTGTATAATTTTGAAGAATGATGTTTCCTGATGCTTGGCCTGAGTACATTAATAACTTAAGTTCACAGAGCAGAAATCATCCTGATTTATTCATAACTACAGCATATTTAGTTCAGTCTGATAATGAAACTTTATCTACAGTTGTCCAAACATCTTGAATTTAGAAATAGCCTTAGGTCTCCAAAGAAATCATTTGTAATTTTTATGCGGTAAATGTGATGACAATTTGAGAACTAGCTTCTAAATGAATGTCAGATACAGATACACTGAATGTATCAGTGTTCCTAATTTGTACTGTTCTTTTTCATTTGGCAGATAAACATTTTCAATGGTAATGATGGAATCAGTGCAGACAACGCTTTTATTTTTTATTTATTTTTATTTTTATTTTTTTTTTTGCGGTATGCGGGCTTCTCACTGTTACGGCCTCTCCCATTGCGGAGCACAGGCTCCAGACGCGCAGGCTCAGCGGCCATGGCTTCCGGGCCCAGCTGCTCCGCGGCATGTGGGATCCTCATGGACCGGGACACGAACCCGTGTCCCCTGCATAGGCAGGCGGACTCTCAACCACTGCGCCACCAGGGAAGCCCCAGCTTCACTCTTTTTACCTCTCCTCTTGCCAGAGACTTCAGATTCCGGCATACTACAATTCAGGAAAAAAAAAAAAAGCACACGAATTTACCCTAATAAGACGAATTATCCTCTATATAGCACATGTTAATATATGCCTAAACTGCCCCTGAAAGATATAAAAGGAACTGGTAAAAATGATTACCTTTAGGAGGGGGAAATGGGTGGCTTCAGGAAAACTGTGTAAAATAATTACTTTTCATTCACCACTGTTACGCGGTACGCGGGCATTTCACTGTTGTTGCCTCTCCCGTTGCAGAGCACAGGCTCCGGACGCGTAGGCTCAGCGGCCATGGCTCACAGGCCCAGCCTCTCCGCAGCATGTGGGATCTTCCCGGACCGGAGCACGAGCCCGTGTCCCCTAGCATCCGAAGGCGGACTCTCAATCACTGTGCCACCAGGGAAGCCCACCACTGTTACTTTTGAATTTTGCACCAAAAGCATGAATTATCTAGACATATGGTGAAATTAAATGATGGCAATAAAATACATTCTCTTTCCAGAACCTTCAGTCTTGTTAAATGTCTCTTTGAGATGTTTAGAAGCTCACCAGTTCCACATATTCCACATAAATAGGGTGATGCTAGGCCCTGCCTAGTCCAGAATGCCAGAACCTAAACTTCCCTGGGAGTCAGAAACAGCATCTATGCCTTATTTCTTTGTTACCAGGAAATGAGTGCAGAAGAGGAGGCCTAAACATACCTAAATATAATAAGTGACTAAAGAAAAAATATCACTTAATCAATTTAGCTGGGAAAAATGGGGGTGTGGGTAGAGAAAATTATGTGTGCACTGAAACCATTTAAAAGGCTAGACTAGTAATTATTTAGATGATTATCCAAAGCATGCATAATGTTTTATAGATTCGATAACTTATGTAGAAATAAGGCTGAAATTCTCAGAAGTACGTGTTTTCTTAGGAGTTTTTCAGAAGATGAGCAAACCAAAATTCACTATAAATTTTCTAAATAACATGTATATTGGTACTACATGAAGGAAATAAATATTTCTAAATAGTGTTTTTTTTTTTAAATAGAAGGCTAGAATAGCTTCCTGAACATACAATTTGTAAAACATTCATGAATTTTTCAGATTTATTTTTCACAGGAAACACAGAGCTCTGTTAATGGACTTTCATCTTCAAAAGTTCTGTTTTGGGTCAGGAATTAATGCAAAACTTACCATCCTTTCATTTCACTTATGCTAAGTTAAAAGCTAACTAAAAAATACTGGAAAAAATGTGACAGCTGATAATTAACCTTAACCTTATATTATCAGGAAAAAATATCATGACTTGAGGTTCATCTATTTTATCTTGCTACATGGTAGCACTGAATTTGAAATGCCAATATTAGCATTGCACAAATATGCTCTTGAAATGGTCTCTAAACAGGTAAACCTGTGTCTATAACTTCATAATCTTTAACACTTTAAATTTTGAACCATATAAGAGTAGACACTAAATGCTCACTTTGGCAACATATCTACTAGAGTTGGTATGATGCCGAGATTACCATGGCCATTGCAGAAGGATGACATGAAAATTTCAATACTTTTATTAAAAACTTAAGAGAATTTTTTCCTATCAGACTTGTGCTACAAGAACTACTAAAGTGAGCCCATCAGACAAAAATAAAAGCATAAGTCAGTAACTTAAATACATATGAAGAAATAAAGAACATCTAGAAAGGTAACTGCAGAGGTAAATATGAAAAATAATATAAATGTATTTTATTCTAACTTTTTTTCTATCTGATTTAAAAGGCACCAACATAAAGTAACAATTATAATTGTTTATAGACATATAATGTATAAAGATGTAATTTTTATATAAGTAACAGCACAAAGGAGGGCAATGTAAAGGAGGAGAAAAGGTTTTTATACTATTGAAATTAAGTTGGTATTAATTAATCAAGCGTAGATGCTTATACTTAAGATGCTATTTGTAATCCTTAGAGCAAGCATTAAGAATATAATTCAAAAATATAGTAAAAGATAAGGGGATTGAAATTGTACACTAAAAAATATCTCTTTAACAACAGCAACAACAAATGAGTCAGTAATAGAGGAAGAGGAATTAGGAAAAAAAATGTGACTCTTGGAAAATAAATCTCAAATGTTGGACATAAATCCTACATGAATTACATTTAATATAAAAATTACAAAATTAAATATTAATTACACTTAATAAAAAAAAGGTTAAACATTCCATCTAAAGACAGAAATTTCAGACTGGATAAAAAAATGAAAAACATGATCCAAACATATGCTGCCTACAAGTGACCCACTTTAAAGTCAAGAAAATATAGAGGTGAAGTGTAAAAGGGTTGGAATAGATATACCATAACAGTAAAAACAAAACAAAACAAAACAACAACAAGCTGGAGTGGCTAAGAAAATATCAGAAAAAAATATATTTTAAGAAGAAAATTTTTACTAGAGACAAAGACATTTTAAAATGATTATTCCATCTAGAATGCGTAATAATTATAAACTTATATGCACCTAACAACAGAACTTCAAAATATAATGAAGCAAAATCGACACAACGGAAAAGAGAAACAGACAGTTCTACAATAATAGTTGGATACTTTAATACCCTTTTTTCAATAGCAGAACAGACAGAAAATCAACAAGAAAATAAAAACCTTGAACAGCATTATCAATCAAGTAGACCTAACAGCCATCTATAAAACATTCCACCCAACAGCATCAGAATATACATTCTTTTCAAATGCACATGGATATACTATATGCTAGAGCATAAAACAAATTTCAGTACATTTTAAAGGATATAAACAATACGAAGAGTGCTCTCAGATGACAACAGAATGCAATAAGAAATCGTTAACAGAAAGAAATTTGTTGAAAATCACAAATGGAAATTAAAGAATATATTCCTAAATAATTCATGGGTCAAGTAAGAACTCATAAGGGGAATTAGAAATAATTTGAGATGAATTAAAATGAAAGTATAACATATTAATACTTGATTGGTCCCACATACTCTTCTGAAAAGCAGAGGGGTTAGACAAAGAGATCTAAATTAATTAAAAAATCATTTATTATTCTGGGAATAAAAAGAACTGGGCTTAGTCTCAGTTTTGCCTTTATCTTTGTGTCTGTTGATTATCTTGGAATAGTCATTACAGAATCAAAATACAGTCGCCAGCTCAGGAATCAAATACTGTCATCTCTAGGGCTACCATAACAAGATACCACAAACTTGTTAGCTTAAAAGAACAGAAATTTATCTTATCACAGCTCTAGAGGCCAGAAGTTCAAACTCAAAGTGTTGAGAGGACCATGTTCTTTCTGACGCCTCAAGGGGAGGATCCCTCTTTGTCTTAACCAGATTCTGGTGGTGGCCATCAATCACTGGTGTTGGCAGTTTTTTGATTTGCAGCTGCATCACTCTGGTCTCTTTCACTGTTGTCGCATGGAATTGTCTCTGTGTGTTTCTGTCTCTGGAAACAATTTGAATAGAAATTTCTATTTTTAAAAAACAAACTGTTGATTATTATGCTCTAGTTAGATACTTCCTATAACCCACACCCACCTCCATTTCCCCATATGTATTTGAGAAGGAAAGAGGAACTCCTGTGAGCTATCATATTGAAAAAAAATCAATAATACAATGTTTTACTAGAGGTGCCTCTTATCTAAAATATTTGAATTAAATATAAAATCTGGGGAAATTATCACCCAGTTTCCCTCTTCTAGAGGCATGTTCTAAATGATAGGCAGCAGAATATTTTATACCCATGAGGTTTGCTGACATTATTGATTTGGTCCAGGATCTGTATTTTCTCTCTAAAGAAAACAGTATTCTCTCTTTACTTTCTTTCATATATAATGTTGGTGTCTTAAGTTTATTGTCAGAGAGGATGTTTACAGTTCAAATGATTTGGTTGCATTTCACCAGTATTATCACAAGATAGTCAAACAATGGCCGGGTTCCAAGGATAGACCTCGGTCCCTTTGTTCCACTGGGATACTGATCTGAAAGCCACTGTTTTCTTATATTCCAAAGACCAAATAAATAAAACAAATAAATAAACAAACAAAAAAACAAGTAAATGAAACTATTTTAAAACCAACTCTCTTTTCTTCCTCATCCATGTTCATTCTCTTCTACCTAAAATTACTTCCTGGAAGTGATTTTTATGTTTCTTAGAGCTTCTTTATGTATATATCCACACTAATGCATATAAAACTGTGCCTTGTAGATCTTATACTTTTTCCATTTGAATAACTATTTTCTCATGTCATATAGAGTTTATCCATTGTCCTAGCTATGCATTTTTCCTGTGTATTTGAGCATCACAGGAAGATAAATTCTACTCTTGAAAATGTTAACTGGTCACTGAGACACAGAAAGCTATTATTCTTACCAGTTTTCAATAGTGAGTAGATTCTGTAGGGGTGGAATTTTAAGATGTAAGTATACTGTTTTTCTACACTCAAATTATGTTCCCCTTATCATAGAAATTGACCAGTGAAGTGTGCTGCTGACTTTTCAGAATCCATGTACATATAATCCATTAGGTTATTAGATATAACATTGGTCAGAAAAGCATACTGTGAAATGTTGCTTTTATTTAAACTCCCACTATTTTCACTACATGGTTTCAAGATTTTACTTCTTTATTGTCCTCTGGTGGTGGGCTCTGTGAACTGCATATTTACGGGTCTGGAGCACATATCTTCCCGGGGGTATACAACTCCTCAGGTACATTAAAATAGGAGTTGAAATTTCCAAAATATTCTTTAGGAAATAAAACTCCACATATAATTTCAAATTATAATTTAATCTTACCTTAAATTTAAATATCTATATTTAATTTAATTGAAGGAAGGAAGGAAGAAAAAAGAAAAGAAGGAAAGAAAGAAAGGAGGGAGGGAGGGATGGGACAGACAGTGGGAGGAAGGAAGGAAGGAGGGAAGGAAGGAAAAAAGAAATAAAGAAAGAAGATAAAGTAAAATAGTAATTAAATTAAAAAATTATTATTAAGAAAAAAGTTAAGGAAAAAAACGGACGGATATAACGTTAGGACAAATGGTGGAAGCAAAGCTATGCAGACAAAATCTCA
>NW_020175838.1:32342-43774 GCF_003031525.2 Neophocaena asiaeorientalis asiaeorientalis | reverse complement strand
AAAAAAATTTTTTTTAAATGGACGGATAGAACCCTAGGACAAATGGTGGAAGCAAAGCTATAAAGACAAAATCTCACACAGAATCGTACACATACACACTCACAAAAAGAGGTAAAGAGAAAAAAATCATAAATCTTGCTCTCAAAGTCCACCTCCTCAATTTGGGATGATTCGTTGTCTATTCATGCATTCCACAGATGCAGGGTACATCAAGTTGATTGTGGAGCTTTAATCTGCTGCTTCTGAGGCTGCTGGGAGAGATTTCCCTTTCTCTTCTTCGTTCTCACAGCTCACAGGGGCTCAGCTTTGGATTCGGCCCCGCCTCTACGTGTAGGTTGCCGGAGGGCGTCTGTTTTTCGCTCAGACAGGACGGGGTTAAAGAAGCCGCTGATTCGGGGGCTCCGGCTCACTCAGGCCGGGGGGGAGGGAGGGGCACGGAGTGCGGGGCGAGCCTGCGGCGGCAGAGGCCGGTGTGACTTTGCACCAGCCTGAGACTCACCGTGCGTTCTCCCGGGGAAGTTGTCCCTGGATCCCGGGAACCTGGCAGTGGCGGGCTGCACAGGCTCCCCGGAAGCGGGGTGTGGATAGTGACCTGTGTTCGCCTTCTTGGTGGCGGCAGCAGCAGCCTTAGCGTCTCATGCCCGTCTCTGGGGTCCGCGCTTTTAGCCACGGCTCGCGCCCGTCTCTGGAGCTCCTTTAAGCAGCGCTCTTAATCCCCTCTCCTCGCGCAGCAGGAAGCAAAGAGGGAAGAAAAAGTCTCTTGCCTCTCTGGCAGCTGCAAACCTTTTACCGGTCTCCCTCCCGGCTAGCCGTGGTGCACTAACCCCTTCAGGATGTGTTCACGCCACCAGCCCCAGTCCTCTCCCTGTGCTCTGACCAAAGTCCGAGCCTCAGCTCGCAGCCCCACCCTCCCTGGTGGGTGAGCAGACAAGCCTCTCGGGTTGGTGAGTTCCGGTCGGCACAGATCTTCTTTGCAGGAATCTCGCCGCTTTGCCTTCCGCACCCCTGTGGCTCCGCTCTCTTCCGCGGCTCCAAAGCTTCCCCCCTCCGCCATCTGCAGCCTCCGCCCGCAAAGGGGCTTCCTAGTGTGGAAACCTTTCCTCCTTCACAGCTCCCTCCCACTGGTGCAGGTCCCGTCCCTATTCTTTTGTCTCCGTTTTTTCTTTTATTCTTTGGCCCTACCCAGGTATGTGGGGAGTTTCTTGCCTTTTGGGAGGTCTGAGGTCTTCTGCCAGCGTTCAGTAGGTGTTCTGTAGGAGTTGTTCCACGTGTAGATGTATTTCTGGTGTATCTGTGGGGAGGAAGGTGATCTCCGCGTCTTACTCTTCCGCCATCTTCCCCTCCCAGGTATCCGCTTTTTCTAGACTTTTCTTTCTTCAGCTCACAAAGGGGCCCCTGAGGATTAAGCAGAGGAACGTCAGGGTTTCTTCCAGGCCAGCTTCAGCCCTGGGATGTTCAGGGCAGACTCTCATTACAAACCTCAGTTTCTGAGGCTCCTGGCTTATGGCCATTTAGTATAGAAGGAGACTCCTGGCTGGGAAAGGCTCAGACAAAACGATGCAGGTTCTAATCTGTGGCAGTGAGCAGTGGTGGTGGGGAGTGGCGGACAGTCCACGAAGAGGCATTCGCTGCCTTAGGCATTTAAACCATTGCCTTCTCTTCAGGATGGATCACCTGCAAGATTCTGTGGGGTCCGCCTCCTGGCACGATGCTACAATCGCTGGATTTTGGGTCTGGAGCAACCCAGGTCTTCGTCCGACATTTCCGGAGAGTGCTTTCTCTTCGGAGCACGTCTGGGGACTGGCTTCTCTGCTTCCACCTTCGCTGGCATGGCCAAAAGAGCATTGCCGGAGGCCCGGGAGCCACCAACCAGGCAGAATGTCTCCCCATGCCGGCCCAACTGCGTTTCTCCACACCCGCAGTACAGGACATGGTAGTGACCAGGTGTAGGACGAGAAACGGGAGCCACTGCTGCTGCTAAGAAAATCAGAACTGATAAGTCACTTCTGCTGCTTACAGTCTCCTGCCAGAATTTCCCTCTCTCATGTCTCTCCCAGTTTCTGGCTGAAGACCTTTAGTCTACTTGACGTCCAAAACACAGCCTTGGCGCATCATCTCTATGAGTCCCTAGAGAAGGGACCCTGGCTGCAAAAGCAATCCCTAGAGCCTAGGGCTGCAGCGCATGAGGAAGTCTCCTCACTGTTCCCAGGGAAAACAGTAGAACCCGAAAGTAATTGCAATCATGATCCTCTCCATCTCTCCCTTCTACAACAGAGAAAACATTTCTTGCAGTCTGTCACTTCTGAGGCTTTCATGGAAATGTCTTTCAAGTTTTGGAAAAATATATTCTAATATAAATTGGTTAAGAACCCCGCCCACCTTGGCAACTCCTCTTGGACCCAATTTATACTGCCTGTTTCAAACACACTGAACTCTAGCCTTCTGATACTTTATTTATTTATTTATTTATTTTGCGGTACGCGGGCCTCTCACTGTTTCGGCCTCTCCCGTTGCGGAGCACAGGCTCCGGACGCGCAGGCTAAGCGGCCATGTCTTAGGGGCCTAGCCGCTCCACGGCATGTGGGATCTTCCCGGACCAGGGCACGAACCCGTGTCCCCTGCATCGGCAGGCGGACTCTCAACCACTGCGCCACCAGGGAAGCCCCGTCTGATACTTCTATGTTGATTAGAACAAGGCCAAATACTTAGGCAGAATGATCAGGAGACTCAGAACCTGGTTCTGGGTACCAAGTCTAGGCTCACATCCACACAGGCTCCTGGGACACCATCTCCTCAGCCCTCTAGTCTCTTTAGCACTTCACCCCCGCTTTGTTCTTGGTCTTCCCATCAATACGGCACCACCCTCTCCCCTATTACTCAGCAACTCAGTAAGGAATGTGTCTGAGGGGACCGATATAGACGTCTACATGACAGCACAGAGGTCCCTGGGATTGAAGGTGTGGTTCAAGAGTGACCCTCTTCCTCAAACTGCTCCGTTTACCATTTGCCAAGAAAAATGCACTTGTCTTTTGCTAAGAGGCCAATCAGGAAAGGGTCTGAATGGAAGCATCCTTTAGCCCAAAGGGTAAGGCTACATTTATAAAGCTCAGAACCGTCCTGCACACTTATCCAGGAATGACCTTTCACTTGTCCTCAGCAGTGAGCACTGTGGGTCACTGAAGGTGTCCCAGGTCAATGGTATTACTTAGAGCTGGGAAAGTGCTCAGGTGTGTGTGGTGGGCAAGCCCCACAGGAACATGTGGCAGCCAGGGGAGGTTGTGTGTACACCATGCCTCTTGTACAGATGCCCGGTCTCGGTGTACCTGCTGCACTGCCCTCCCAGGGAACAGAGGACAGGTTAGAGTAAATACAGAAGATCTGGTCAGACATTTTCTCTCAGACAACCAAAGAGATTTGTATCTGGTGGAGAACTTTCTCCAGGGAAAGAAGTTTCCTCCAGGGTAGGGAAGTTTCTCTGAGGGTAGCACATTTGCATAGTTACCCTGCTATGGAAATTCTGAGAAGACCTGTGAGGTCATCACTACCCAGTGAGGTCATATAAGGAACCTGTGATTTGCGGGTCAGGCTTCAGGAGGAGGGGCAGTTTTGTGGAGGATAGCAGGGTGGAGTAAGAGGTACTCTGCCTCGCCCTTCACCCCTGGACCTCCCCACCCATGCCCTAGTCTAGTAGACACCCCAGATAGGGCGTGCCGGTGGGCTGGCACAGCCCCTGGGGCCAGAGGAGGGCAAGAGAGACACATATTCTGAGTTTGGCTTGAGAAACAAGATTAACATAAGAGACAGCTAGGTTGTATGGCACTGACCCTAAGAGGCAGAGATTTATGTGTCCTGGGGAATCAGGGAAGGCTCCTTGGCAGTCGGCCTGAAGGACAAGTGAGATTTGGACCAATGCGGAAGAGAGGGAAGACATTCCAGTTTGGAAGAATAAAGGAAAAGACACACTCTTTTCCAACTTGTCGTGCCCCAAATATAAATTCATAGCACCCTCACATTTTTACAACTGAGGACTTAAAAGAACCAAGAGGTTAAGGGGCCTACCCAGTGTTACACAGGTAGTGGAGAGGTGTTCTGCTCAATGGTTAGGTTCATGTCGGGGCTCCAGAATTACAGCTAATAGGAATGTGAGGACAAGCTCATGCCATTTCAAACATTTCCAAGTGATACTGAGAGAGATGTTAAAGGTGCAAAAGGAGGGTGCTGAATGACCTCACAAAGTGGGAATGGTGGGCCCATTTTAACATGAAATTGAAAACAAACTCATGACAAAAGGACATAATACAAAATGACAACATAATCATAACACTCCCCTCTCCCCTGGAAGTAAAATTCATTAGAATCCTCTCTCTCTCCACCATGAAAGGATGAGATAAAGGCTCAGCAGCAACCTCCGTGAAAAACATGGTCAATAGGATGAAGAGGTGTTACTAAGACCATATGGTGTGACTCAGAGAAGCAAAGAGACAACTCTGCCCTTAGCCTGATGAGGCCCACAGGAAGGAACATTTGTGGCAACCTTGGGTAGTGTGGCAATGAGAGAGAACCTTCTTTAGGAGGGGACTGACTCCCTGCTGCCGACCTTGAAAAAGCAAATATGGGACATTCGTTTACTGTGGCTCTTGCAGAGGCGATGTGCCCAGAGGTTGGGCCACCCTGCTTGACAATCAAAGCACCTTGTATTCCTGTGCTGCTTGAAAGCTCCAATCGCCGGATTTTGGGTCTGGGGCAACACAGGTCTTCGTCCGCCCATTCCGGTGAGTGCTTTCTCTTCAGAGCACGTCTGGGCACTGGCTTCTCTGCTTCCACCTTAGCTGGCGTGGCCAAAGGAACATCCCCGTAGGCTCGGATGACATGGTAGCGACCAGGTGCAGGACGAGAAGCGGGAGCCACTGCTGCTGCAAAGAAAATCAGAACTGATCAGTCCCTTCTGCTGTGCACAGTCTCCTGCCAGAATTTCCCTCTCTCATGTCTCTCCCAGTTTCTGGCTGAAGACCTTTTAATCTACTTGACGTCCAAAACACAGCCTTGGCGCATCATCTCTATGAGTCCCTAGAGAAGGGACACTGGCTGCAAAAGCAATCCTTAGAGCCGAGGGCTGCAGCACATGAGGAAGTCTCTTCACCGTTCCCAGGGAAAACAGTAGAACCCGAAAGTAATTGCAATCGTTATCCTCTCCATCTCTCCCTTCTACAACAGAGAAAACATTTCTTGCAGTCTGTCACTTCTGAGGCTTTCATAGAAATGTCTTTCAAGTTTTGGAAAAAAATAATCTAATATAAAATGGTTAAGAACCCCGCCCACTTGGCAACCCCTCTTGGGCCCCATTTATACTGCCTGTTTCAACCACACTGACCTCTAGCTGTCTAATACTTTTATGTAGATTAGAACAAGGCCAAATACAGAGGCAGAGTGATCAGGAGACTCAGAACCGGGTTCTGGGTACCAAGTCTAGGCTCACATCAACCCAGCCTCCTGGGACACCATCTCCTCAGCCCTCCAGTCTCATTAGCACTTCATCACCCCCCCACCCACCCCACCTTCGTTCTTACGGTCTTCCCATCAATATGGCAACACCCTCTCCCCTAGTACTCAGCAACTCTGTAAGGGATGTGAGGGCATCACTACCCAGTGAGGTCATATATGGAACCTTTGACTTGAGGGGAAGGCTTGAGGAGGAGGGGCAGTTTTGTGGAGGAGAACAGGCTAGAGGCAGAGGTACTCTGCCTCGCCCCTCACACATGGGCCCCCTCACCCATGCCCTAGTCTAGTAGACACCCCAGTTAGGGCGTGCCGGTGGGCTGGCACAGCCCCAGGGGCCACAGGAGGGCAAGAGAGACACATATTCTGAGTTTGGCTTGAGATCACAGCCGCAGGGGCCACAGGAGGGCAAGAGAGACCCATATTCTGAGTTTGGCTTGAGAGACAAGATTAACGTAAGAGACAGCTAGGTTGTATGGCACTGACCCTAAGAGGCAGAGATTTGTGTGGCCTGGGGAATCAGGGAAGGCTCCTTGGCAGTCAGCCTGAAGGACAAGTGAGATTTGGACCCACGGGGAAGAGAGGGAAGACATTCCAGTTTGGAAGAATAAAAGCAAAGACACACTCTTCTCGACCTTATCCTGCCCCAAATATAAATTCATAGCACCCTAACATTTTTACAACTGTGGACTTACAAAATCCAAGAGGTACCCAGTGTTACACAGGTAGTGGAGAGGTGTTCTGCTCAATGGTTAGGTTCATGTCGGGGCTCCGGATTTACAGCTGATAGGAATGTGAGGACTAGCTCATACTAATATAAATATTTCCAAGTGATACTGAGAGAGATGTTAAAGGTGCAAAAGGAGGGTGCTGAATGACCTCACAAAGTGGAAATGGTGGGCTCATTTTAACATGAAATTGGAAAATTCATGACAAAAGGACATAATACAAAATGACAACATAATCATTACACTCCCCTCTCCCCTAGAAGTAAAAATCATTAGAATCCTCTCTCTCTCTCCATAATGCAAGGACTAGATAAAGGCTCAGCAGCAGCCCCCGTAAACAACATGGTCAATAGTGTGAAGATGTGTTACTAAGATGATTTGGTACGACTCAGAGAAGGAAAGAGACAACTCTGCCCTTAGCCTGATCAGGCCAACAGGAAGGAACCACATCTGGGGCAGCCTTTGATAATGTGGCAATGAGAGAGAACCTTCTTTAGGAGGGGACTCCCTCTTGCAAACCTTGAAAAAGTAAAGATGGGACATTCGTTTACTGGGGCTGTTGCGGAGGGGATGTGCCCAGAGGTTGGGCCACCCTGCTTTAGAATCAAAGCACCTTGTTCTCCTGAGCTGTTCGAATGCTCCAATCGCCGGATTTGGGCTCTGGGGCAACGCAGGTCTCTGTCCAACCTTTCCGGAGAGCGCTTTCTCTTGGGGGCACGTCTGGGGACTGGCTTCTCTGCTTCCACTGCTGGCGTGACCAAAGGAACATACCCGTAGGCCTGGAAGCCACCAACCAGGTAGTATGTCTCCCCATGCCGGCCCAACCGCGTTTCTCCACACCTGCGGTACAGGACATGGTAGTGACCAGGTGTAGGACGCGAAACAGGAGCCACTGCTGCTGCAAAGAAAATCAGAACTGATCAGTCACTTCTGCTGTGCACAGTCTCCTGCCAGAATTTCCCTCTCTCATGTCTCTCCCAGCTTCTGGCTGAAGACCTTTTAATCTACTTGACGTCCAAAACACAGCCTTGGCGCATCATCTCTATGAGTCCCTAGAGAAGGGACACTGGCTGCAAAAGCAATCCCTAGAGCCGAGGGCTGCAGCACATGAGGAAGTCTCTTCACCGTTCCCAGGGAAAACAGTAGAACCCGAAAGTAATTGCAATCATGATCCTCTCCATCTCTCCCTTCCACAACAGAGAAAACATTTCTTGCAGTCTGTCACTTCTGAGGCTTTCATGGAAATGTCTTTCAAGATTAGGAAAAAAATAATCTAATATAAATTGGTTAAGAACCCCGCCCACCTTGGCAACCCCTCTTGGGCCCCATTTATACTGCCTATTTCAACCACACTGACCTCTAGCTGTCTAATACTTTTATGTCGGTTAGAACAAGGCCAAATACTGAGGCAGAGTGATCAGGAGACTCAGAACCTGGTTCTGGGTACCAACTGCAGGCTCACATCAACCCAGCCTCCAATGACACCATCTCCTCAGCCCTCCGGTCTCATTAGCACTTCATCACCCCCACTTCGTTCTTCCAGTCTTCCCATTAATATGGCACCACCCTGTGCCCTAGTACTCAGCAACTCAATAAGGGAGGTGTCTGAGGGGACCGATATAGACGCCTACATGACAGCACAGATGTGCCTGCGTTGGCAGGTTCGGTTCAAGGTGGCCTACTCCTCAAACTGCTCCTTTTACCATTTGCTAACAAAGATGCACTTGTCTTTTGCTAAGAGGCCAATCAGGAAAGGGTTTGAATGGAAGCATGCTGTAGCCCAAATGGGAAGGCCACAATTATAAAAATCAGAAACTTCCCGCACACTTGTCCTGGGATGACCTTTCACTTCTCCTCAGCAGTGAGCACTGTGGGTCTCTGAAGGTGTCCCTGGTTACTGCTATTACTTACTGCTGGGAAACGGCTTTGGTATATATGGTGGGCAAGCCCCACAGGAAAATGCGGCAGCCAGGGGAGGTTGTGTGTACACCATGCCTCTTGTACAGATGCCCGGTCTCAGTGTACCTGTTGCACTGCCCTCCCAGGGAACAGAGGATAGGTTTGAGTAAATAGAGAAGATCTGGTCAGACATTCACTCTCAGACAACCAAAGAGACTGGTATCGGGTGGAGAACTTTCTCCAGGGAAAGAAGTTCCCTCCAGGATAGGGAAGTTTCTCTGAGGGCAGCAAGTTTGCATAGTTACTCTGCCAAGGAAACTGTGAGAAGGCCTGTGAGGGCATCACTACACAGTGAAGTCATATGAGGAAACTGTGACTTGAGGGGCAGGCTTCAGGAGGAGGGGCAGTCTTGTGGAGGAGAGAAGGGTGGAGGCAGAGGTACTCTGCCTGGCCCCTCACAACTGGGCCTTCCCACACATGCCCTAGTCTAGTAGACAGCCCACGTCGGGCATGCTGGTGGCCTGGCCTAGCCCCAGGGGCCCAGGGGCCCCAGGAGTGCAAGGGAGACCCAAATTCTGAGATTGGCTTCAGAGGCAAGATTAACGTAAGAGACAGCTTGCTTGTATGGCACTGACCCTAAGAGACAGAGCTTTGTGTGGCCTGGGGAATCAGGGAAGGCTCCTTGGCAGTGGGCCTGAAGGACATGTGAGATTTGGATCCACGGGGAAGAGACAGAAGACATTCCAGTTTGGAAGAATAAAATCAAAGACACAATTCTAGACCTTGTCCTGCCCCAAATATAAATTCATAGCACCCTCACATTTTTACAACTGAGGAGTTAAAAAACAAGAGGTTAAGGGGCCTCCTCAGTGTTACACGGGTATTGGAGAGGTGTTCCGCTCAATGGTTAGGTTCATGTTGGGGCTCCTGACATACAGTTGATAGGAGTGTGAGGACAAGCTCATGCCATTTCAAACACATCCAAGAGATAATGAGAGACCTGTTAGATGTGCAAAATGGGGTTGCTGAATCACCACACAAAGAGGGAATGGTGGGCCCATTTTAACATGAAATTGAAAACAAATTCATGAAGAAAAGGACATAATACAAAATGACAACATGATCATTACACACCCCTCTCCCCTAGAAGTAAAGATCATTAGAATCCTCTTTCTCTGCACCATGATAGGATGATATAAACGCTCAGCTCAGCCCCCGTGAAAAACATGGTCAACGGTGTGAAGAGGTGTTACTAAGACGACTTGGTCCGACTCAGAGAAGGAAAGAAACAACTCTACCCTTAGCCTGATGAGGCCCACAGGAAGGAACCACATTTGAGGCAGCCTTTGATAGTGTGGCAATGAGAGAGAACCTTCTTTAGGAGGGGACCCCCTGTTGCCGACCTTGAAAAAGCAAAGATGAGACATTCGTTCACTGGGGTTGTTGCAGAAGGGATGTGACCAGAGGTTGGGCCACCCTGCCTTAGAATCAAAGCACCTTGTATTCCTGAGCTGCTTGAATGCTGTAACTGCTGGATTTTTGTTCTGGAGCAACGTAGGTCTTTGTCCGACTTTTCCGGAGCGTGCTTTCTCTTGGGACATCATCTGGAGACTGGCGTCTCTGCTTCCACCTTTGCTGGCTTGGCCAAAGGTACATCCCCGTAGGCCCGGTAGCCACCAAATAGGCAGTATGTCTCCCCATGCCGGCCGAACTGCGTTTTTCCACACCCTCGGTAGAGGACATGGTAGTGACCAGGTGTAGGAGGAGAAATGGGAGCAACTGCTGCTGCAAAGAAAATCAGAACTGATCAGTCACTTCTGCTGTGCAGTCTCCTGCCAGAATTTTCCTCTCTCTTATCTCTCCAGGTCTAGCTGAAGAACTTTAATCTACTTGACATCCAAAACACTGTCGTGGCCCATCACCTCTATGAGTCCCTAGAGAAGGGACACTGGCTGCAAAAGCAATCCCTAGAGTCTAGGGCTGCAGCAGATGAGGAAGTCTCTTCACCATTGCCAGGGAAAACAGCTGAATTGTAGGACACCCAGCTGGTGTTGGAGGACTGCTTGGTGTGGGGAAAAAACCCACACAAATTGGGTGCGGAGCCTTATTGAGAAATAGAGTTATCTTCTGTTGATTCATAAGGAGTGTCTAATTCTTTTTCATTCACAAACAAGCTGTGCCAGGACCTGGGAATAAAAAGTCTATTAAGAATTAGCCTCTGCATAAATTGTAGCAATATTTTTTTGGATCTGTTGACTAAGGTAAAGGAAACAAAAGCAAAAATAAACAAATGGGGCCTACTTAAACTTAAAAGCTTTTGCACAGCAAAGGAAAACCATCAACATAACAAAAAGACGACCTACTGCATGGAGGTAAATATTTGCAAATGATATGACCCTTAAGGGGTTAATATCCAAAATATACTAAGAGTTCATACAACTCAACATCAAAAAACAAAAACAAAAACAACCTGATTAAAAAATGGGCAGAAGAACTGAATAGACATTTTTCTAAAGAAGACATCCAGATGGCTAACAGGCACATGAAAAGATGCTCAAAATCACTAATCATCAGAGAAATGCAAATCAAAATCACAAGGAGGTATCACCTCACACTTGTCAGAATAGCTATCATCAAAAAGACCACAAATAACAAATATTAGTGAGGATGTGGAGAAATGGGAATTCTTCTACACTGTTGGTGGGAATGTAAATTGGTGCAGCCACTGTGGAAAACAGTATGGCAGTTTCTCAAAAATCTAAAAATAGAACTGCCATATGACCTAGCAATTCCACTCCTGGTTGTATATCTGAAGAAAACAAAAACATTAATTCAAAATGATATATGCATCCCAACATTCATAGTGGCATTGTTTACAATAGCCAAGATATGGTGGTAGCAACCTAAGTGTCCATCAACTGATGAATGGATAAAGAAGAGGTGGTATATATACACAATGGAATATTACTCAGCCATAAAAAAGAATGAAATCCTGCCATTTGCAACAACATAGATGGACTTGGAGTGTATCTCACTTAGTGGAATAAGTTGGACAGAGAAAGATAAATACTGTATGATATCACTTATGTGTGGAGTCTAAAAAATAAAACAGACTCACAGAGAACAAACCAGTGGTTACCAGTTGGGAGAGGGTTGGGGGGAGGCATAAGATAGGGTAGAGGATTAAGAGGTACAAACTACTCTTTATAAAATAAATAAGCTACAGAATATATTATACAGCACAGGGAATATAGCCAATATTTTGCAGTAACTATAAATGGATTACAACCTTTAAAAATTGTGAATTAC
>NW_020175838.1:20749-22589 GCF_003031525.2 Neophocaena asiaeorientalis asiaeorientalis | reverse complement strand
AAAAAAAAAAAAAAAAAAAAAAAAAAAAAAAAAAATGGGCAGAAGAACTGAATAGACATTTTTCTAACGAAGATGTACAGATGGCTAACAGGCACATGAAAAGATGCTCAAAATCACTAATCATCAGAGAAATGCAAATCAAAATCACAAGGAGGTATCACCTCACACTTGTCAGAATAGCTATCATCAAAAAGACCACAAATAACAAATATTAGTGAGGATGTGGAGAAATGGGAATTCTTCTACACTGTTGGTGGGAATGTAAATTGGTGCAGCCACTGTGGAAAACAGTATGGCAGTTTCTCAAAAATCTAAAAATAGAACTGCCATATGACCTAGCAATTCCACTCCTGGTTGTATATCTGAAGAAAACAAAAACATTAATTCAAAATGATATATGCATCCCAACATTCATAGTGGCATTGTTTACAATAGCCAAGATATGGTGGTAGCAACCTAAGTGTCCATCAACTGATGAATGGATAAAGAAGAGGTGGTATATATACACAATGGAATATTACTCAGCCATAAAAAAGAATGAAATCCTGCCATTTGCAACAACATAGATGGACTTGGAGTGTATCTCACTTAGTGGAATAAGTTGGACAGAGAAAGATAAATACTGTATGATATCACTTATGTGTGGAGTCTAAAAAATAAAACAGACTCACAGAGAACAAAGTAGTGGTTACCAGTTGGGAGAGGGTTGGGGGGAGGCATAAGATAGGGTAGAGGATTAAGAGGTACAAACTACTCTTTATAAAATAAATAAGCTACAGAATATATTATACAGCACAGGGAATATAGCCAATATTTTGCAGTAACTATAAATGGATTACAACCTTTAAAAATTGTGAATTACGATGTGGTACACCTGAAACTTATAAATCAACTATAAGTTAAAAACAGAGAAAGAAAAAAAAAAAGAATTAGCCTCTGCCCTCAGGGATCTTTCAGTCTAATTGGGAATCAGGGAAAGTAACACATCCAGTGTGGTAAAGGGCTAAGATTCAGGTGTGCCTTGTGTCCTCTGGAAGCCCAGACTGAGGGGCCAGGGAACACTTCTTGAAGGGGTGCAACTTGAGAGATGAGGGAAAGTTTGCAAAGCAAAAAGCATGCAAGGCCTTTCACTCAATCTGACAAATGCAGAAAGCTAGTGTTTACCTAGGGAAGCCTGAGCTCTGGCGTCCCGAGTTTCCACCACTGTCCACCATTACGAACTCTGAGACCTGGCAGGCTTAGTACCTTTCTAAGCTCTGGCTTCTTTTCTGACCAATGGGGAATTGCTCCCAGAGCCAGGTGATCACGGGGCATCTTTTGGCCGCCGCTGCAAAGACCGCCCTGGGCAGCAGAGGCACGTAGGAGCTCCCTTCTGGGAGGCGGTGGATGTTCGGAGGCGCTAAGCTGGTGTCCGGCTGGGCTAGGCGGAGGACGGGTCCGGAGACAGCGCCCGCCAGTCTCCCAGGCAGACAGCACTCCCATAAGGCCCCAGATGTGTGTCAAATCAGAGGCCTGACCTCAGGCCGAAGCTGCAGGACAAGCAGACAAGCCTCCCGACCACAAACTCTGGGCGCCCAGCGGCTGCTCCGCACTGGGCCCTGGAGCAGGTGAGTCCCAGCGCCAGGCCCGGAAAAGCTGTTTCTCACGTCGCTACAGCCTTGTGGGTCTTGGGCACAAGAGCCCCTTGGTTTTCAAAGCTACATGTTTTGGGGGCTCGCCTCTCAGGTGCAGGTCTTGGAAGTTGGGGTGCCTGGTGTGGGGTTCAGATCCTTTGCTCCTCGGAGACACTCTGGCTGTTGAGTTCCCTCCTGACTGGGGCGGGGGGGGGCGTGGGGGAGGG
>NW_020175838.1:16962-20567 GCF_003031525.2 Neophocaena asiaeorientalis asiaeorientalis | reverse complement strand
TTGTGGCACGTGGGCTCAGTAGTTGTGGCTCGCGGGATCTAGAGCGCAGGCTCAGTAGCTGTGGCACACAGGCTTAGTTGCTTTGCGGCATGTGGGATCTTCCGGACCGGGGATCAAACCGGTGTCTCCTGCATTGGCAGACAGATTCTTAACCACTGCACCACCAGGGAAACCCTACTCTGGGTATTTTTACGTTTTGAGGGCCATTGTATAAACTTGCTCTTTTCTGTTTGAAATCTACGCTATTTTTATAATTGTTGATATTTCCTCTCTTTTTTTAAACTGCGGTGAAATTCAAATAACATAAAATCAATCGTTTTCAAGTGTACAATTATGTGTCATTAAGCACATTCACAGTGTTGTACAAACAACACTTTTATCTAGTTCCGAAACATTTTCCTTGCCCCCAAATGAAATATCCCATATCCATGAAGTAGTTACTCCCCATTCCTTTCTCCCCTTAGTCCCTGGCAACTATGGTTCTGCTCTCCATCCCTATGGATTTACCTTTTCTGGGTATTTCATATAAATGGAATCAGACATATGACCTTTTGTGACTGGCTTCTTTCACTTGGCATAATATTTTTGAAGTTCATCAACATTGTAGCATGTATCAATACTTCATTCCTTTTTATGGCTGAATACCGTTGCATTCCATTGTATGTATATATCACAATTTGTCTATCCATTTATTGGTTGATAGATATTTGGTTTGTTTCTGTTGTTTAGCTTCCTCATCATGCTTGTTACTTTCTGTTTTTTTGATTACTTGTTTGAGTACCTGTTTTCAACTTTTTGGGGCATATACCTAGGAGTAGAACTGCTATGGTAATTCTACGTTTAACTTTTTGAGAAACTGCCTTTTTTTCCTCAGCCACTGCACCATTTTATATGCCTGCCAGCAATGTATGAGGGTTCCATTTTCTCCACATCCTCATCATGCTTGTTACTTTCTGTTTTTTTGATTACACCATCCTAGTGTATATGAAGTGGTATCTCATTGTGATTTTGGTTCCTTTTCTTTTCTTTTTTTTTGGCCTTGCCATGCAGCACGTGGGATCTTAGTTCTTAAATAGAATTAGCACCCCATCACAGAAATTAACATTCCCAGATATACAAATCATAATGCAGTGCTCCTTTTAATTCATATCTTCTCATGGAAAATGTCACCACTTTTTTCTGTCTCACTCTGATATTTCAAATCTTCTTAAAGCTATTATCAGCAAAGTGAATTAGATGTAAACTCCCACATACACGAGTATTATTATGGCAGTCTACATTTTAAAAATGATAATGGCAAAAAACAAGGAACTTTATTGCAAAATACAGTGTTCTTTATGCAAAACGCACAGAGCTGGGTTCAAGTCATAGTTCCGTGTGTTATTTAGCAGTCACTTAACATCTCTGACTTACTTTCTTCAAATGAAAATGAGGATATTTTTGCCTACTTCATAACATTGTTATCAGATGAGAAATAATAGCAGTTGTGCTATTTTTAAAGCCTATGTTTTAAAAAACCATAAAGAGACTAAGAATGAAAGACAATAACAATGACTTTGAGATGAGCTTATTCCTGTAACCTACTTTGCCTTTTTATCAGATATATTTGATAGATATAAGAAGGTCAATGACTGATTCTAAATTTCCACAAAATGTGCCCTTATTTCAAAATGTGACCATAGAAAGAAATCGGTAAAGATATCCAATTCTAAATCTTTAAAGTAACATAGAAACTAAGTACTGCATTGGTTAATGGTAGTGGAGTAGGTAATGAAAATATCATTATAATAGCACCAAATTACTTCAAGGTCAAAAACTTTATGCAAGTTCGTAACTTACTCACAGACAGGCAACCTGGTAAAACAGAAAGAGTGGACTGGGATTTGAAGACCTTCATTCCAACCACTTAATTAATTAACTATGTGAAGATGGGCAGATCACTTGAACTATCTGGTCCTCAGATTTTTCACCTATAAAACCTTCCAGAGTTTTAGGATTTGGTGATTTAGTATAACCCAGGGATAGGGAAATTCTCTGTGGCTACTGATGCAAGGTGATTAATGTATTTCTTCCTCATTGTTCAGTTCCAGTCAACATACTTTTATTCAGCACTGATTATGTGCAAAAGGCTCTACTAAGACTTCTATGTAGTTAAAATATTAACAAAATGCATTTCCTGTCTTGTCAGAACTTGTGATCTCTCTAGAAGGAGAGACAACCATGATGCCAGTTAGAATTTTAACGCCCTGTATGGGCACAAATCAAGGCCTGTGGGAGTGCTAGGTGAAGAGATAGGGGAAAGAAGACAAAGAGAAGATGGCATTCGCTGAATTTTGAGGGCTAAATCCATTTCAACAAGCAAGTTTGTCAGGGGAAGGCATTCCAGGTTGAATAACAGACTTGAGCAAATGCACCATCAGAGAAGCTCTGGGAAAACACTGTGCATTTTTCTGTAGCATACCAAGTATGAGAGTGAGTGATTAAAGTTAAAGCAGCAAAAGTGGGTTCTTTTCAGATTGTGGGAAAACTCAGCAATAATCCTGGTAAGAGCTTTTTCTGTGTTTTACAGAGAATAAATATGAGTGACATCAAATAGAAACCAACATGACCTGGAAGATGATTAGACATGGATATCAAGTGAGAGAAATAAGTAAAAATATGCCCCAACACAGCATATTAATGAAGCCAGTCTTCTCTATTTATGTGTTTTGTTGTTGTCTTACTTTGTCTTATTGAATTTGAAATGTTTGTGCAAAACCAAGTGGAAGTCCCTATTCAGCAGGCAGTTGCTCTTGTGTGTGAGGACCTTGGGAGAACATTCTAAATAGCAGATGCAGACGTTTGTATCATCCATAGTGAGAAATTAGAAGCATTGGGATTAGATGAGTTATTCAAGTAAGAAAGTAAAGAAGGTCAATGACTGATTCTAAATTCCTACAAAATGTGCTCTGATTTCTAAAGGTGACCCTAGAGAGGGAAGTCTGTAAAAAATACAAAGGTCAAATGGGATGGAACCAGGATAGTAAGGGATCATGAAAGCTAAGGAAGTGACAGTTTGGTTTTTTTTTAAATCAGTACTTACCCACCATGTGCCAAACACTGTGTTAGTCTCTTGAGATACATAATCCAAGTAAATTCTCATAATCTTGAGAACTAAGTATATTTATCACAATTTATAGATAAAGAACTGAGTACAGAGAGATTAGACATAGCATACAAGTAAATGGAAAGTCTAGATTCAAATACAGGTAAGTCTGATTCTTATAATTATTTTACCTCTATAACTTTTAAGGGGGAGAGTTTCAAGGAGAATGTAACTGGCAGTGTCATGTGAACTCAAACAGGATAGACACTCACAAGAACATTTAACACTAAGCGGTCACTTAATGTTAATACAGATCATTTCAGTGATCTATATGAAAGTAGTCTCTGTAAAACATACTATATAAAGGCCAACGGAATAGAAAAGGCCATACTATATAAAGGCCAATGGAATAGAAAAATTCTAAAGGTTGGTTCAAGGAAAGTGAGAAAATAAAAGTAGTTGAACCCTACTGAGAAGTTTAATGAAGGAAAGAGAAGGTAGTGCAAAGATTTATGAAGGT
>NW_020175838.1:10700-16239 GCF_003031525.2 Neophocaena asiaeorientalis asiaeorientalis | reverse complement strand
TTGTGGCACGTGGGCTCAGTAGTTGTGGCTCGCGGGATCTAGAGCGCAGGCTCAGTAGCTGTGGCACACAGGCTTAGTTGCTTTGCGGCATGTGGGATCTTCCGGACCGGGGATCAAACCGGTGTCTCCTGCATTGGCAGACAGATTCTTAACCACTGCACCACCAGGGAAACCCTACTCTGGGTATTTTTACGTTTTGAGGGCCATTGTATAAACTTGCTCTTTTCTGTTTGAAATCTACGCTATTTTTATAATTGTTGATATTTCCTCTCTTTTTTTAAACTGCGGTGAAATTCAAATAACATAAAATCAATCGTTTTCAAGTGTACAATTATGTGTCATTAAGCACATTCACAGTGTTGTACAAACAACACTTTTATCTAGTTCCGAAACATTTTCCTTGCCCCCAAATGAAATATCCCATATCCATGAAGTAGTTACTCCCCATTCCTTTCTCCCCTTAGTCCCTGGCAACTATGGTTCTGCTCTCCATCCCTATGGATTTACCTTTTCTGGGTATTTCATATAAATGGAATCAGACATATGACCTTTTGTGACTGACTTCTTTCACTTGGCATAATATTTTTGAAGTTCATCAACATTGTAGCATGTATCAATACTTCATTCCTTTTTATGGCTGAATACCGTTGCGTTCCATTGTATGTATATATCACAATTTGTCTATCCATTTATTGGTTGATAGATATTTGGTTTGTTTCTGTTGTTTAGCTATCGTGAATGGTGCTGCTGTGAACATATGTGTACAAGTATTTGTTTGAGTACCTGTTTTCAACTTTTTGGGGCATATACCTAGGAGTAGAACTGCTATGGTAATTCTACGTTTAACTTTTTGAGAAACTGCCTTTTTTTCCTCAGCCACTGCACCATTTTATATGCCTGCCAGCAATGTATGAGGGTTCCATTTTCTCCACATCCTCATCATGCTTGTTACTTTCTGTTTTTTTGATTACACCATCCTAGTGTATATGAAGTGGTATCTCATTGTGATTTTGGTTCCTTTTCTTTTCTTTTTTTTTGGCCTTGCCATGCAGCACGTGGGATCTTAGTTCTTAAATAGAATTAGCACCCCATCACAGAAATTAACATTCCCAGATATACAAATCATAATGCAGTGCTCCTTTTAATTCATATCTTCTCATGGAAAATGTCACCACTTTTTTCTGTCTCACTCTGATATTTCAAATCTTCTTAAAGCTATTATCAGCAAAGTGAATTAGATGTAAACTCCCACATACACGAGTATTATTATGGCAGTCTACATTTTAAAAATGATAATGGCAAAAAACAAGGAACTTTATTGCAAAATACAGTGTTCTTTATGCAAAACGCACAGAGCTGGGTTCAAGTCATAGTTCCGTGTGTTATTTAGCAGTCACTTAACATCTCTGACTTACTTTCTTCAAATGAAAATGAGGATATTTTTGCCTACTTCATAACATTGTTATCAGATGAGAAATAATAGCAGTTGTGCTATTTTTAAAGCCTATGTTTTAAAAAACCATAAAGAGACTAAGAATGAAAGACAATAACAATGACTTTGAGATGAGCTTATTCCTGTAACCTACTTCACGTTTTTATCAGATATATTTGATAGATATAAGAAGGTCAATGACTGATTCTAAATTTCCACAAAATGTGCCCTTATTTCAAAATGTGACCATAGAAAGAAATCGGTAAAGATATCCAATTCTAAATCTTTAAAGTAACATAGAAACTAAGTACTGCATTGGTTAATGGTAGTGGAGTAGGTAATGAAAATATCATTATAATAGCACCAAATTACTTCAAGGTCAAAAACTTTATGCAAGTTCGTAACTTACTCACAGACAGGCAACCTGGTAAAACAGAAAGAGTGGACTGGGATTTGAAGACCTTCATTCCAACCACTTAATTAATTAACTATGTGAAGATGGGCAGATCACTTGAACTATCTGGTCCTCAGATTTTCCACCTATAAAACCTTCCAGAGTTTTAGGATTTGGTGATTTAGTATAACCCAGGGATAGGGAAATTCTCTGTGGCTACTGATGCAAGGTGATTAATGTATTTCTTCCTCATTGTTCAGTTCCAGTCAACATACTTTTATTCAGCACTGATTATGTGCAAAAGGCTCTACTAAGACTTCTATGTAGTTAAAATATTAACAAAATGCATTTCCTGTCTTGTCAGAACTTGTGATCTCTCTAGAAGGAGAGACAACCATGATGCCAGTTAGAATTTTAACGCCCTGTATGGGCACAAATCAAGGCCTGTGGGAGTGCTAGGTGAAGAGATAGGGGAAAGAAGACAAAGAGAAGATGGCATTCGCTGAATTTTGAGGGCTAAATCCATTTCAACAAGCAAGTTTGTCAGGGGAAGGCATTCCAGGTTGAATAACAGACTTGAGCAAATGCACCATCAGAGAAGCTCTGGGAAAACACTGTGCATTTTTCTGTAGCATACCAAGTATGAGAGTGAGTGATTAAAGTTAAAGCAGCAAAAGTGGGTTCTTTTCAGATTGTGGGAAAACTCAGCAGTAATCCTGGTAAGAGCTTTTTCTGTGTTTTACAGAGAATAAATATGAGTGACATCAAATAGAAACCAACATGACCTGGAAGATGATTAGACATGGATATCAAGTGAGAGAAATAAGTAAAAATATGCCCCAACACAGCATATTAATGAAGCCAGTCTTCTCTATTTATGTGTTTTGTTGTTGTCTTACTTTGTCTTATTGAATTTGAAATGTTTGTGCAAAACCAAGTGGAAGTCCCTATTCAGCAGGCAGTTGCTCCTGTGTGTGAGGACCTTGGGAGAACATTCTAAATAGCAGATGCAGACGTTTGTATCATCCATAGTGAGAAATTAGAAGCATTGGGATTAGATGAGTTATTCAAGTAAGAAAGTAAAGAAGGTCAATGACTGATTCTAAATTCCTACAAAATGTGCTCTGATTTCTAAAGGTGACCCTAGAAAGGGAAGTCTGTAAAAAATACAAAGGTCAAATGGGATGGAACCAGGATAGTAAGGGATCATGAAAGCTAAGGAAGTGACAGTTTGGTTTTTTTTTAAATCAGTACTTACCCACCATGTGCCAAACACTGTGTTAGTCTCTTGAGATACATAATCCAAGTAAATTCTCATAATCTTGAGAACTAAGTATATTTATCACAATTTATAGATAAAGAACTGAGTACAGAGAGATTAGACATAGCATACAAGTAAATGGAAAGTCTAGATTCAAATACAGGTAAGTCTGATTCTTATAATTATTTTACCTCTATAACTTTTAAGGGGGAGAGTTTCAAGGAGAATGTAACTGGCAGTGTCATGTGAACTCAAACAGGATAGACACTCACAAGAACATTTAACACTAAGCGGTTACTTAATGTTAATACAGATCATTTCAGTGATCTATATGAAAGTAGTCTCTGTAAAACATACTATATAAAGGCCAATGGAATAGAAAAATTCTAAAGGTTGGTTCAAGGAAAGTGAGAAAATAAAAGTAGTTGAACCCTACTGAGAAGTTTAATGAAGGAAAGAGAAGGTAGTGCAAAGATTTATGAAGGTTGAGGAATGGGTATTTATGAAGGTTGAGGAATGGGTATTTGGTTGAATGGTTGGTTCATTTTGTTTTTAGTAAGGAAAGACTTGAACATGCTTATAAACTTAAGGGAGAAATCCAGAGGAGAAAGAAGACTCAAATTATTGAGAAAAAAATGGATGGAGAAAGGCCCTACAGGAGGTAATAGGAAATAGAATAAATAGCATGCTTTAAAAAGAAAGCAGCTAGTTCATCTAGAAAAGAAACAATAGTGATTTACAGAGAAATGCATTTAAGAAAGGAAGAAATGTAAGAGAACTTGCAGCAGATGTCCTATATCTTCTCCAAGAAGGAAGATGCAAAGTCACCTCTTAAGGCAGATAGTGTCTGGTTGTGTGGACTACAAAGGGTTTGGAATCCTTCCCTCAGAGAGAAGCCATAGGGAAGTGTCAAATAGAGATGAACAAAAGAATTCCCGTTCAACTCAGAGTGTATACTAATAATAGAGTAAAAACGTTTAGTTGAGCCAATTGGCACAATTTTGTGACTTTTTTGATAACACTTATCCACCCAGTAATGAGATCAGAGAAAGTGTACCACGCTGTTCTCCAGGTGAGGCTTAGGAAAGTCAAGGTGACGGTAGGGCAAAGGAACTTCTTGATGCTAATGAGAAGGTACACGAAACGGTGGGCAATTGATCCAGGCTGGGCCTAGATGATACTAAAACAAAAAGGGTTAAAGGAATTAAAGATATGACCAGTGTGAAGAACAGATTCATTATGAGTAAGAGGAAAAGAAAAAAAATTGGTGGTTATGGTCACAGAAGGGAATTTCCAAATTCAAGATTCTAGAAATGATGTAGTTTTGAGTGATCATTGTTTTTACACTTTCACTTAAAGTGCCATTAATGATTATGTCATCCAGCTGTCCTGCTTTACTTATTAGAAAATGGAAGGCCAGGAGGTCAAGTGATTTTCTGTCACTCCATGACCCAATGTCAGGGGCAGGATTCAATCCAGGATCTTCTGAGGAGCATTTGGAAATTTTAAGTAACATGGTAACAACCATTAAATCATATTCCAATAAAAAAGAATGGTGGATATAGTCAAGTGATTGGAACCATAATATAGTCACAGTAAAGCATGCAGTATTCATATATTTCCTATTTCAAAACTTGTATTGTGCTATTCCTCCCTCTTTCCTCTTTTGGCTTCCTCTTACAGAAGAGAGAGTATAAAAGTTTTCCCCAGATTAAATTAATAGCTCCCTCATTTTGCACTGGGAGAAGAACTAAGCTTTAAGGAAAGTGCTACTGATGGCCATCCTGGATTTCACTGTAAATGGCATCAGTTTATTTCAGAGTGACAGTGTGCATGTCCATGATAGTGTATGGGTTCTACCATTTTAGCTTCTTCCACATTTTGTATATTTTGAAAAGACTCCTTTCTCTTGATTATTGGCATGAGTTTTTAATCTTAAACTATAGTAAAATGTAATTGGAATGTTTAGGAATAGGAGGGAAATTGTGTTACTTTAAAGTCCTGTTTAAACAAAATTAATCCAACAGAAATTCATTATTCATACCTTAGTATTCATCCCTCTAATGACCTTCAGGAAAGAATATGAATTTTTAACATAGAAAAAGAGATGAAAGATTTACATTTTTCTCCCTCAGAATGGGAGAAAATATTTGCAAATGAAGCAACTGACAAAGGATTAATCTCCAAAATTGACAAGTAGCTCATGCAGCTCAATAACAAAAAAACAAACAACCCAATCCAAAAATGGTCAGAAGACCTATATAGACATTTCTCCAAAGAAGATATAGAGTGCCAACAAACACATGAAAGAATGCTCAACATCATTAATCATTAGAGAAATGCAAATCAAAACTATAATGAGATATCATCTCACACCAGTCAGAATGGCCATCATCAAAAATTCTAGAAACAATAAATGCTGGAGAGGGTGTGGAGAAAAAGGAACACTCTT
>NW_020175838.1:0-10180 GCF_003031525.2 Neophocaena asiaeorientalis asiaeorientalis | reverse complement strand
GGGAGATCAGCTCGGTGCTTTGTGACCACCTAGAGGGGTGCGATAAGGAGGGTGGGAGGGAGGGAGACGCGAGAGGGAAGAGGTATGGGAACATATGTATATGTATAACTGATTCACTTTGTTATAAAGCAGAAACTAACACACCATTGTAAAGCAATTATACTCCAATAAAGATGTAAAAAAAAATGAAAGATTTACATTTGATGATCTTTTGTTATTACATGTCTCATATTCTACCTTGTAAATATTTTCTTCATTAAGTCTTTAATTAAGTATGTGTGTTACCAGGTCTGTTTGGGGAAACTCACTTTCATTGAGTCCTTTGTAATTTTGAAGATTTTATTTCAAAGTTTCAGTCAAGAAAGTTTATTATTCCTCCCAAGGAATGACTTACCAAGGAGGCAACAAGGGAGCTGTGCTCCTGGACTGGGAGTGGTATTTGGTCACTGGCATTGTTTAGAATTGGTGGTGCGTGATGATAATAACAAGGAAACTGGATTTTGGTCAATTTCATTATTGTTCTTTGGTTCTCTGCAAACAATGCCCTTGCTTACTGCTTATCTCTACGGTGGAGCACTTCCAGGCCATCTCCCACCACTTTGGTATGCTACTGAGCTCAAGTTCTTCTTTCTGGAGTTGAAGACTGACTAAAATGGTATTAGAGAAGGAGAATTTTATGATCTAAACTGGGTGTCCACAAACTATGGCATACAGGCCAAATCTGGCCTTATGCCTATTTTTATAAGTTTAGTTTATTACTTTTATTTAATGTATTCTCTTTGAGTACTTTTGCCCTATAACCATAGAGTTGGATAAAGACTATATACCCTCAAAGCCTAAACTATTTACTATCAGGCCCTTTACAAACAATGTTCCCTGACCCTTGATCAAGAATCAAAGCATTACTTGCTTTGTGGACATGTAAGCAAGACAGTTATTTCACATCCATATTATAGGCCAGTAATTTAACAAGTGTCTTTGTTAAATGTTTACCATTGACCAACATTATATTTACCTTTTAATTTTTCTCTGTTTTGTAGCTCCTGCTATGTGAATATTTGTTAGCAATGACTGATGTGGAAACTACATACGCAGAT
Source organism: Neophocaena asiaeorientalis asiaeorientalis (assembly GCF_003031525.2). Taxonomy (NCBI): domain Eukaryota; kingdom Metazoa; phylum Chordata; class Mammalia; order Artiodactyla; family Phocoenidae; genus Neophocaena; species Neophocaena asiaeorientalis. The sequence continues at coordinate 9,083 of NW_020175838.1, read as the reverse complement.
TTTATTGTTTCAGGAAGAACAGGTAGAAGAAATGCAATATATGATATCCTGGTTTCCTCTGCAAGTGGTAACAGCAATGAATTAGCCTTGAAATTAGCAGGTCTTGATATCAACAAGACAGGTGAGTTGTTTGACATCCATCTCTATGAACATGGAATGATTTGCAGCACTTTGCTAAGTAGGATTAAGCCATGAAAAAACACCTTTGAAAGTAACTGAATAGAAAGTTATAAACAGTCTAAGGCAAGATAAAAGGCAGGTACTAATCTCTTAATCACTCCCACTCTGTTTTCAATGACTGCACCTTACAGGGTTTCCCACTCAAATGCATAATCCTTAATCTGATTTTACTAATGCAATCAATAAAACACATGAGTTTTTTTGTTTTTGTTTTTTGCAATACGCGGGCCTCTCACTGTTGTGGCCTTTCCCGTTGCGGAGCACAGGCTCTGGACGCGAAGGCTCAGCGGCCATGGCTCACAGGCCCAGCCACTCCGCGGCATGTGGGATCTTCCCGGACCGGGGCACGAACCCGTGTACCCTGCATTGTCAGGCGGACTCTCAACCACTGTGCCACCAGGGAAGCCCTGTTTTTTTGGGTTTTTTTTGTTGAATGTATTTCCCTGAAAAACACTTGTGCAAAAAATAATCTTTAAAAGTAAAAAGGAGTTCACAATTAAGGAACCACAGTGTTATATATGTGAAAAACACTGGTCAGTTTCTGACTCATGGTAACAGCTTGATAATTCTTTGCTATTAGAATTTTCATGGCAAAGCCTTCCAGTTATTGGAAAACTGAGTCAGAGTGTGTATATATATATATATATATATATATATATGTTAATGAAATAGCTCAGCAACATTACCTTAAAATACCTACTGACAGAACTTTATTCAATGACTACAGGTCAGCAGGTCATAGATTGGTCTTTTAAAACTCAGGTTGAAAATAAAGCTTTAATAATCACTTCCATGGAGTATATAGACTGATGTATATTTTAGGTTTCGTTGTTTCTCTGTTACTACCAGGAGTTAATTTTCAAAATAGCTCTGAGAAAGGCTATAGGGAATTATTCCAATTTGGTGGCATGAAGTAAGTAAATATAATTTTTCTGCAATCTTTGAGAATTTATTAATCTTTTTCATAAAAGTTGTGTTTTATATGAATACTCTATTTTAAATAATCTGTACTAATTTTAGCCACTCTTACTATGAGGACATTTTTATTCATAGTGTAGTTTAATTTCTTCTTTTTTTGTTTTCACTGAAATTAAGACCCATTAACCTCAAGACCTTTCTTATACAAGAGACTATAGTCTCTTAACATAGTCTATTAGACTATGTTAAAATTTAAATAGGTTGACATTTTATATTAATAAATAATTTTATATTTGATATTAGTATGTTATAATTAAATAATTTAAAATAACTCAAATATCTTTATGCTTTCAGATGTATTCTTTTTCAAATATTTCTACATGTTAATTGCATTTCTGTAGGTCCTGTTGAAGTGTCAAATGAACCCTGAGGTGGGGTGAAAGGGGAGTGACTCATTGGAGGGTAGAGCAGCCTGGTTATAAAGTGAAGGGTACAGTAGATGATAGGGTAGTGCTCTAGGCAAAAGATTCAGCAAAAAGCTCTAACACAACAGGAACTAAGTGCAAGAGATGAGACCTCTGGAATCAAGTAATTCAGGGTCTGAAAAGCTAAGTTGAAATATTTAGACTTCAGTTAAGAGCAATGGAGAGCTACTGAAGAGGATTTTAGGAGAGTGGTGACGTGATAGGATTTGTGTTTTAGGAAAATCACTTTGACAGGGGTTTGTGTGTGTAGCAGACAGGAGGAAGGCAAGACAGAGAGAAGGAAAGCAAAATAACCCTGGTCTTGCTGAAGATGGAATAATAGGGAAGGAAGAAATCTCAAGTTTACACAGGAAGCAGGACATCCTATTGTCTGGCAGGTGGATGGCAGAGATAAGAATGTACAAAGATACTCAAGTCAATACCTGAGGGCCTCTATCTTCTCAACAAAGAGCTATTATAATACACCAAGAGAGTGAAGTGTTAAATAAAGTTAAAAGATGAGGTAGATTAGAAAATGTGGGTTTGAAGCAAGAGCAGTCTTCAAAGCTGTTGTATCTTTTCCAACAGTTCACTTAGTTGCACAGGTATATAAGATGAAAGGGTGACTATGTACTTGATTTAGAATTGTTCTACAAGTGGAGGACAGAAGAGATCGAAGACGTAGGGGATTGATAGGTGTATGGTTCTCATGACCACCTGTGCCAGGAGCAAACTCAAATACATGGCGGGGCTGGAGATAAGAGTAAGTTGGCAGCGTGAAGCTACGTTAAGATTTCATAGTGATTAAGGACGGCTCTGCCTAGTTGTACTACCATCTGGCACTCTTCACATAGATGGAGAAATGGGTAGTTTATGGTCGCTGAACTCCTGAGCACTACGATATAAACTCAGTAGAGATGTGAGAGCAAAAGCGATTGCTGATGAGTGGGGTGAGGTATGTGGAGAAAGTTGTAGGAGGGGTAAGTAGAAAATGGAAATAATTAGAGGTACCACTAAGTGAGAGCATGTGAGAGTCAGAATGATTATATAGTTTTGAATAAAGATGAAGGAATTAGAGTCTGATTTTTTTGATCTGATGGCATTTCTAGATGACAAATCCATGATATTTTCATGGGAATGGAGGGCTGAACTGAGTGTGTAATCTGTGCATCTGTAAGTGCATGAGTGGATGGGTGGGCAGGGTTCTCAGGGAAGATCAAAACCTGAGCATTTGAGATTTTCTGTGTGGGTGTGGATGTGTCTAGATAGTGTTTTATAAAATTTGTACTTTTGCAAATGTAGAGGAGTAGGAATCAGATTTTCTAAACACCACCCAGGGAAGGCAGGTGTATTTCTCTCTGTGTGTGATATTCCTCCAATGAACTAATAAGATTCTGTGGCCTCCGACTGCAAATCAAATTTTCTGTAGGTTCCCTCTCTGGAATAGCTGTTTGGGCCATTTGCATAAAGAGGTAGTTATCCGTCAAAGAAGAGGACAATTTTGTGTTAATAAAGGATTGTTTCTATCAAGTTAAAATAAAAATGTTAAGAACCATAAATGTGGACGGTTGGATGGACAGCCTGTATGAGGAGTGATGTCACAGGACATGGTGTCTGGGTATCGCAAAAGGCAACACAAATCCTTAACCAGAGAGCAGTTACCAGGAAAACAGTAGGCGGCAGCTATGAGGGAAAGTAGTGTGGTGTGTGGGATAGCATGTGTGGTCTGAAACCCGTGATTAGGAAGTGAGAGAAAGCCTTTCCTACCTTTGGATCCTGTGATAAATAATGAGTTAACGATGAGTATAAGAGTGTTTACTATTGCATAAAGTTTCAAAATATTCCTTGTGAAGGACTGAGAGGGAGGAAAGCAGAAGCAGGGAGAGATGAAGCAAAGAAACACGGGAGAATAAAAAGGACAGGCAATAACTCCAGAGCCTAGAAGTTTCAGTAGTGACCAGGGATTATAGGAACAGGAGATGTGATGTAATTAGATTAAACGCAATTAGAAAATAGTGTTTGAAGTTAGTCAAACAAAGGAATTAAGGGAGTTCCGTCAAAGAGAATGTTTCACTTGGTAACTCGCTGTTCTAGTAACATATCAACACACCAAAGAAACTTGAAAGACTGTTCTCAAAACACAGAGGAGAGTCTGACATTGCTTTCACATTACTTAGAAAACATAAATTAAATTTAACTGGACCCATTATGAAACCACACTGAATTCCATCATCAATAAGGAAAGACCTATTACTAGTGTAACCAAACAATAATGTTCCTGACTTCCTCATTTTTTCCTGCTTTTTCATGGCCATGGAGAAACTAGAGGAATATTTAAGAGTGTTGGAATTTGGGCAAAGTGAGGGAAAACTACAGTCCTGGTCTCAGACTCCATTTCAGCTTCCCACCATTTGCTCTGTTCTCTCTCTCTCTAAATAAAGAGTGAAAAAGAAGGCAGAATAAAGTGTTTTATTAGGGAAGTTATGTCTTCTTTTCCATCCCTATTCTCCTTATTCAGTAATTCTGAAGAATCAATAGAAGGAACTGAAAATCAGCCTGTGACCTGTTCTTAAAGACCCCTAGAATGTGGAAAACAACCTATTTGAGTGAATTTTAATAAGTTTTTGCTAATAAATATTTAACCATAAGCTGGGGACGCTTAAAGGAAAGATAATATGAAAAAATATTCTTACTGTTATTATTTTTATTGCCTAGTATGCATCCCTAGCTCCCAGTTGTCTTAAGGGTGGTAAGGCTGGGAAGCAGACTGCAGCCAGGACCAACTCCAAGAAAAAAGTGTGCTAAATAGAATTTAGTCCTGAGCACACAGCACCACTAGCTGGAAGGATGCTGTAGGGCAATGACAAATTCAGTTTATCTTGATTACCTGTCTTGAGAGCATAATTTTCACTAAAACTTGCTTTATTCTGAAATTAAGTTTTATAGTAAGCATACATGTATATGGGTATCCTTGTGAGTATGGGAACACTGAAGGTAGTTCTACCGTATATCTTGCGAGTCAAATTTTTATGACATTATCACAAAGCAAGAACACCTTCCTCCCTTCTAATGGTGGCTACGTTTTGCCATTAAATTAAAACATTGCATTTGATTGTATAGAACAACAATGTCTGTCAGTGGCTTTTTTTTTTTTTTTTAAACATCTTGATTTTTTTTTTTTTTTGGCTGCGCTGGGTCTTGGTTGCTGCGCCCGGGCTTTCTCTAGTTGTGGTGAGCGGAGGCTACTCTTCCTTGTGGAGCGTGGGCTTCTCATTGTGGTGGCTCCTCTTGTTGCAGAGCATGGGCTCTAGGCACGCAGGCTTCAGTAGTTGCAGCACGTTAGGCTCAGTAGTTGTGGCGCAAGTGCTTAGTTACCCCGCGGCATATGAGATCTTCCCCGGACCAGGGATCGAACCTGTGTCCCCTGCATTGGCAGGTGGATTCTTAACCACTGGACCACCAGGGAAGTCCTAAATTGATCTTTATACAATGAGAATAGCAATGGCACACAATTCTGCCTTTCAATGCTAGAAGCTTTTGTCCATTGAAGCAATTATAATGAGAGCATTTTAAGAGTTAAAAAGCACTTTAAGCTGTAATCGTAATATTTAGAGAACTTCTAATGTGTAAGTAGGTGCTGAACTATATATTTGGGTTACAACTTTTTATCTAATGATTTTATATATATATATATATATATATATATAGTTTAATAAACATTACTTAAACTCTTCAGTCTAGAAGAGGTCTCCTTTATCTAATTTCCTCTTCTGGGATTCATAAGAGACTAAACAAGTAATTCTCACAATTACTAACATTCTCAGACTAGGAAATCCAACAAGCTCTCAGGATAGCCAATTTCAGTGTTTAACAGCATGTATATTGAGTATTTCTGTATTTTCTTTAGTCAGCATGTTTAACTAAATCTGTATCTTGTTGCTTATTTCACTATGGATGTTGTGAATAACAAGACAGACAAATAAAAGCAACTCCATCTTTCCTTCACACTGAACTTCACACTTGCTGTGTCTCATTAAATTCTTTGTAATGATTCTTTGTCATTTGAGATTTCCTTCTCTAAAGAGGCTCCATTATACCTAAGAAAGATTTAAGTAAAACAAATGGAATGGAATGGTACACATAGATAAGAAGCTCGCGTATAACTAATTTTTCTCTCTTCATCAAATAGTGGATCCTAGTACTTCAAAATAAGATAGAATTGCAAGATGACGAGACTCATCATAATATTCATATCCCATTTTGTTTTCTTATATAGACCCAATAACTGTCATCTTATGCCTTATCCTGTCACCATGATTTACATGTCATGTATGAAATATTTCTCCTAGTGTCTCGTGTAGAATAATAAACACTCTGGAATTTTGATTGAAAACCACTGAACAAAAAGTTAACAGTGTTATATTTTTGTTTTTATATGTTTTCAGGAGAAAATTTTAAAGTACTGTATTACAGATTAGGAAGTATTTCCCTAAACCATCAGTCTATTACTTGGTACCAGTTGCAGTTTAAAAACACTAAGCCAAGAAACAGCCATTCATATACTTTACTTATTGTAAGATCAAGTGTATACATAATGTTCTAGGCAAATTTGCCATAAGAGTGAGCTTAAACCAGTTCAGATCTACTGGCAGAATAACTAGGTAGTCACTCCAGTCAGTCATAGTTATGCCATTTTCCCCACAAACTGGAATAGTACTGGGACCAGAGAACTCCATGTACCTGGGGTGGGGAGTGGGAATAGGAGAAAACCAGAAGGAGAAAAAAACTGAAGGACAGTTAACTTTTGTACTCCATCATATTTTCACTACCCTTTCCCTCTCCAGCTTCCACCACCCCACTTTATGAGTCAGCAGACAATAAAATACAGCCAGAAAAATGTTATTTTAATTATCTGATCTATTAAGACCAAAAATTATTCTATTTTTATATAAATAAATATATATAGCTTGTAAATTCAGAGCTAGAGAAATTAAAATAGTGAAATTGTCATAGGGTATTTATTTTTAAATATTTTTCTCAGTGGAAGAGAATACATGATTAAGAACAATATATATGTTCAAATATTCAGTTAAATGGATTATAACCTGTCTAACCAATTGGGAAGGATTTCTCCCAGTGACTGACTGTGTGTCCTCAGGCATGTTACATAAATTTCTGTACCTAAATTTCCTCATCTATAAAATGAAGGTATTAATATTTCATAGTTTTTTGAGAAATGTTATATAGTTTTTGTAAAGTCAATTCACAAATTTAGAATAATGTTTGTTCTGCAATAAGAACTCAGTAGGATTAACTGTTACTATTATAATCTATTCCTTTGAGATTCACAATTCTACAAGTATCCTTAAATTGTCTAATGATACTGTGATGCAATCATTTCAGTGGGTTCAGACTTTCTCGGTCAATAAAATATTTCCTCATTTGGAAACCTATCTCACTATTTTAATATCCACTTTAAATTATTTTTGTATATAAAAACTTGTTTTCTGTCCCCAATCTGTGGCATGCTCATCCACACAACTGCCATCTTGGAGTCATAGTGGTTAGGTTGATAGCTAGTGCTATTTTTATGCTCTTTGGACTGTCTATATTTTTGTCCAACCTAAAGATTTTAAGTTGTTGATAGCAATACAAGTACCTATGTCAGGGTCCATATTTTGAATACAACCCACAAATAAACTGATTTGAACTAGAGACCAGCTCACTGGTTTAATGAACTAGATTTTCACTGAAGAAACTGTTACCGACCTCAGATTTGGCTGCTCACCACTCAAACGCCAATACTCAAGAGACAGCTGTTGGTTGGAAAAAGAAAGTTTGCTCATTCAGGAGACCAGCAACCTGGGGAGAAGGTGGACTCATGTCCAAGAACCAACTCCAGTGATTCTGCTTGGCCACGAACGTTTTTTAAGGGAAAAGTGGGGAATAATCTTAGTTAATTATTGAGGTAGGGGACCAGATTTTTTGCCATCTTCCCTTGTGTGCAGGTTTGTTGACTTCTTGTGATCTTTCTTTAGATGCTATCTTGTTCACACAGTCTGCCCATGGGATTACTGAAGGGGAAGCTGGGGAAGAGATCTAGCCACCCATTAACTATTTATTCTTCATTCCTACTTCTTCAACATAAGAAAAGAATCAACAGGTTAGACAAGGCATTGTGTGATCAAAAGATTTGAGGGGTATGCTTAGGTTGGAGATTAGTGAAGCATGGGGGTACTTGGTGTAAATGTTAAGTTAAAATATAGCTTTGCTAAAGTGACAAAACAAAGGGCCTCCTGCAAAGAGCTGCTTACAAAATCTGAGTTCCCAAATATGAGTCTTGTTTCTTCCAATCAACCTCATTCTAACTGTCACCAACCCCCACTTTAGTCTTTCACTTCTACCTCCTTCAAACACGTATCAACACCCTCCACACATAGAGTGTGGTGTGATCAATGGTTCCCATTCCCAATACCAGTCAGGGCATGTTTCAGATTGGTTTATGTGAGAGGAGAAGTTGGCTAGTCATCTGCCTATATATTGTCTACCATGTCTGATAAATTCCAGGGGCTTCTACCACCAAAGGTAATAAAGAAATAACACATTATATAAATGTATTCTATTATCTGTCTCCTGGCAGAAAATCGGATCACAGTAATTTCTTAAGACTCATGAATGGAATGGAGCAGGGACAACCTTCATTGTCTTTTATAGTCATTTAACCAGCTCGAAACTTCACTGGAATCTTCCCATGTGGGTGCGTGTCCTGCCCAACAGTCTTCCTCTGTATTTATGAGTTAATTAATTTGTTATATTTTATTTTGGCGCTGCCTTTGAAAATGAAAGTGTATAACAACATGATGCATTTGGCCTGCTCCGGTTAAAGTTAAATACTGCCTTTTAAATTTTCACTTCCAGTAGAATAGGTGTGACAGATGACATAGTAATTTTTCTATTTCTTCATGTTCATAAAACATTGATAATATGATTTTTACCTTCCCTTTGTTCTCAATTAAATGAAATGCTCCAATACAATTAATGTGCTCTTGCAATTTCGGTTTTCTTTAGAGGTTTCTCTTGTCTCTGATTAACAGCATTTTCCATCCATTCTGAGAACCCCCGACTGCTATTCAGAATGTTCCATTATGCCTGCCAGCTGTAAATACAATTGTGAACTAATATCATTTTAATTGTTTCACTAATAACTTGTTTTAAATGATTCAGAAGTCATCAGGAAAGATAAGTGCCCTTGTACCCTGCAGGCTTATGGGCCTGATGGTATGAGGCAACGCACAGCGCTGTATCAGAATAATGAAACCATGTGCAGAAGATAATGACAAAGCACTCACACTGCTGTAAAGATAAATGAAAACAGTAGATCTTCTTTCCTCAGTAATATAACATCCACTTCTAGCTCTCCCATTTCAATCATTAGACCTTCTAAACAGATTAATGCACAAATACACACATGCAACATGTTCCATTGCAATAGCCATATGCTCCCCTTTTTCCAGGAGACTG
>NW_020175837.1:3009079-3024003 GCF_003031525.2 Neophocaena asiaeorientalis asiaeorientalis | reverse complement strand
AACCCTTTACTCCCTAGCCTTCCCCCTGCCTTATTACACTCATATCACATAGCAAAGATCACTTTCTAACAATTTATATAGTTTCCTGATTGGCTGGGTTTATTGCCTGTTTCTTTGCACAAGGACAAGTGCCAGGAGCATAAGAAAATGCTTTTGAAAATTCAATTTAAAATTGAATGAATGAATGAATGAATATTGCTGTATTTCCAATAGGTTTGGATTGTGGCAATATGCAATTAAATCCATGGGACTTGGGTCAAGAAGTCCAAGAATATAAAGCTATAAAAAAATAAGTATCAGTGCCACTGACCTGCTCCATGGATTTGGATGGTCACTGGTCACCTGAGCAGCAGTGTGTCCTATGTACATGCTCACAGATTAATTAGTAATTTGCTTCAAAGGACACCTACCTACAAATCGTTTTGCTCATTGACTGTCCAGGGCATGGCTAGACCCTTCCTCCCTCTTAGATATCCTGGAGCCACCCATTTAGTGCAAGAAAGCTGGTAAACCTTGACTTCAGCATTTTTTTAGCTTACAAATCACATTAACACCTGTGATCTGGTTATTCTGGTGAGGTCATTCAACTGAGGTCCAGGCAATACAGTCTCCAACTGAGAGATAAACTGAAGCTCAGAAAGATAGTCATTTGCTCAGTCATGCAAATAACTGCAAGCAGAGCCTGCACTCAAACTCATGGTTTTTCATTTCAAAGTCCATATTCCTCACATTGTGATATGCTGTCTTTTGGCTTGACTGGTTTAAAAAATTATGAATGGGAAAGAAGACATGTAGAAACAGAGAAATTGGTTTAAAAGATCTAAGTGTGGGAGAGTGAGAAGATTTTGAGAAGGGAAAAAAATATAGGGCATAATACATTTAGAAAGAGTACCAAAAAGCTTTATTTTTGAACATGGCTAAAAACAGACCACGTACATTAAATATGTACATAATCATTGGGGATTCACCCACATATCTTATTAACCTGGATGTGATCCAGGGAAAATTCTAATGAAAATCGTGACTCCAGATGCTCTTTTGTCAATGCACTGAGGACAAAATAAGGAGAGAATCATAAGCAGTGCTGAAGTCAAATTATCATCTTTCCTCAAGCCCACTGGCTTTCTACCTGACTAGGAAAGAACATCAGGTATAGGTGACAATGCTTTCCTCATGTCCCATGCTGACTGCTACCCAGCTTTTCTTCTAAAATGGAGGCTGCCACGACTGTGCCTATAACATGTATGGTTTTTAAAAATGGGGAGATAACTACAAAAGTAATACTTGGTTATTTTAGAAAATTTGAAAAATGGAGAAAAATATGAAGTGTAGGAAGAATATTGCCCCAAATGTTACCTTCCCCAGTCACTGCCTATTAACATTTTAGTATACCTCTGTCCAAAGCATTTTTGTGGGTTCTTGCATATTATAAAGAAAACGTTATAAATAAAATGGAAGTACTTTAAATTCTCCTTCTCCAGATCCATTTTCTTCTCTCCCCAGAGCCAGCTGCTTTCAAAAATGTCATATATCCTTAAAGTTAATATTTTATTTTTTTGTTATATACATATTTGTATTATTTTGTGTTTTTAATTTTTTTGCATAAATGCTACCATACTGTAGTAAAGTTCTCTTCAACTCAGTTTTCTTCATTCAACCTATTTTTTTTTTTTTTTTTTGCGGTACGCGGGCCTCTCACTGTTGTGGCCTCTACCGTTGCGGAGCACAGGCTCCGGACGCGCAGGCTCAGCGGCCATGGCTCACGGGCCCAGCCGCTCCGCGGCACGTGGGATCTTCCTGGACCGGGGCACGAACCTGCGTCCCCTGCATCAGCAGGCGGACTCTCAACCGCTGCTCCACCAGGGAAGCCCAATTCAACCTATTTTTAAAATCTATCCTTATTGTCAAAAGTGAATGCACTGCTCATGGATTTTTGACTGCTAGATAATATTTCATTATATGACTAGACCACAATTTATTTTTTCCCTCTGAATAACATTTACTTTTCCATTTTTTTCTCATATTAAAAAACACTACTATGTATGTAACTAGGTTATGGTGGCAAATGTTAACTAGACTTATTGTGGTGATCATTTCACCAAGTATACAAATATCGAATCATTATGTTGTACATCTGAAAGTAATATGTGTCAATTATATCTCAATTAAAATAAAAAAATAAAATCTTTTCACATTAAAAATCAATAAATAGAAGAGTTATGTCTCCTAGGAGAAGTTACCCCTATTACCATTATGTAATGTCCTTCTTTATCTCTGATAACTTTCCTTACTTTAAAGTGTGCTTCGTCTAAAATAATGTCATTAGTCATCCTTTCTTTTTTTTAATAATTTTATTTATTATTTGGCTGTGTTGCTGTGTGTGGGCTTTCTCTAGTTGCGGCGAGCGGGCCCTACTCTTTGTTGCGGTGCGCAGGCTTCTCATTGCGGTGGCTTCTCTCATTGTGGAGCACAGGCTCTAGGCGTGTGGGCTTCAGTAGTTGTAGCACGTGGGCTCAGCAGTTGTGGCTCATAGGCTCCAGAGCGCAGGCTCAGCAGCCGTGGCACACGGGCTCAGTTGCTCCGCGGCATGTGGGATCCTCCCGGACCAGGGCTCGAACCCGTGTCCCCTGCATTAGCAGGTAGATTCCCAACCACTAGCGCCACCAGGGAAGTCCTAGTCATCCTTTCTATTGATTACTGTTAGCATGGTACATTTATTTCCATCCATTTTCTTTTAATCTATACGTGTCCTTATATTTAAAGTGGGTTTCTTTGGACAACACACAGCTGGATTGTGTTGTTTATCCACTCTGACAATCTCTGTCTTTTAATTAGTACATTTAGACCATTGGCATTAAAGTGAGTACTGATATAGTTGGATTAATATCTACCATATTCATTAATGTTTTCTATTTCACTTGTTTCACTTGTTCTTTAGTCCTACATTTGTCTTCCATTCTTTTTCTGCCTTTTGTGGTTTTAATTCAGTATTTTGTACGACTTATTTTCTCGCATTTCTTAGCATTAAGTTGTTCTTTCTTTTCCCTGCATTTTTTAGTGGTTGCCCTAGAGTTTGCAATACACATTTAAGGCTAATTTAAGTCCACTCTCAAGTAACACTATACCACTTCATGGGTAGTGTGAGTACCTTATTATAACAAAATAATCCTAATTCCTTCCTTCAATTTCTTGTAACATTGCTGTCATTTATTTCATCTATACATACCATACATAATCATATATATATAATACATATATACATGACATACATAATTGAATATATTATTGCTATTATTATTTTGAATAAATTGTTACCTGTTAGATCAACTAAAAATAAGAAAAATAAAAGTTTTTATTTTATCTTCACTTACTCCTTCTTTGATACCCTTTATATAGATCTGAGTTTCTGACATTATTTTTTTTCTCTCTAAAGAACATCTTTCAACATTTCTTGCAAGGCAGGTCGACTGACAACAAAATTCCCTCAATTTTTGTTTTTATGAAAATGTCTTTTTTCTCCTTAACATTTGAAGAATATTTTGCAGGGTACAGAATTTTAGGTTGGTGTTTTGGTTTTTTTTTTTCCCCCGCTCAACCACTTCTCACATCATTTCATTCCACTTTCTTCCTGTTTGCTTTGTTTGTGAGAAGTCAGATATGATTCTTATCTTTGTTCCTCTGTAGGTAAAGGTGGTTTTTCCTCTGGCTTCTTTCAGGAGTTTTTCTATCTTTGACTTTCTGGAATTTGAAAATGATATGCCTAATGTGTTAGCTTCTGGCATTTATCCAGCTTTGTATTCCCTGAGCTTCCTGGGTCTGCGGTTTGGTATCTGACATTAATTTGGGGAAATTCTGATCATAACTGTTTCTTATATTTCTTCTGTTCTTTTCTCTCTTTCTTCTCCTTCTGCTATTCCCATTTTGTATATGTTATTCCTCTTGTAGTTGCCCCACAGTCCTTGGGTGTTCTGTTCTCTTCAGTCTTTGTTTTTGAGGATTCTACTGATATATTTTCTAGCTCAGAGGTTTTTTCTCAGTTGTGTCCAGCCCACTAATAAGCCTGTCAAAGGCATTTTTCACTTTGGTTACAGGTTTTTTGACCTCTGTCCTCTCTGTTGGTTCTTTCTTAGGATTTCCATCCCTCTGCTCATTTGTTCGTGCATGTTGTCCAGTAGAGCCCTTCCCATATTAATCATGGTTGTTCTAAATTCTTGGTCTGATAATTATGACATCCCTGTCATGGCTGGTTCTGATGCTTGGTGTGTATCTTCAATTTTTTTTTTTTTTTGCCTTTTGGTGTGGCTTATAATTTTTTCTTGATAGCCAGACATGATGTACTGTATAGAAGAAACTGCTGTAAATAGGCCTTTAGTAAAGTGGTGGTAAGGTGTAGGGAAGGAGGAAGTGTTCCAAGTCCTATGATTAGGTCTCAGTCTTCTAGTGAACCTAAGCATCTAGTCTGTGAACTTCACAAGTGTTTTTCAGATTTTTCCCCTCTTAGGTGGGATGGGATGGCTAGAGTAGACTGGAGCTGGGTATTTCCCTTCCCCCAGGTCAGTTAGGCTCTGATAATACCCGAGCAAGTGAGACTCTGGTTAAATAATTTCCTTAGTGCAGGCCTTGTTAAGAAGAACACAGTGCTGTGATTTATTTAAAAAATGGTTCCTTGTCCCCTCCCCGTGCTAGAAGCATGAGGGGATTTTTCTCTGATGTTTACTATGAGAACCTAGTCGGGCTCCTGGAGGTAAATATCACAATAGTGTAAATCTCCACCCTACAACTGGATTCCCCTGGAAGTTTTAACTGTCAAAATTGTACACACTGTGCCTCTAGCAATTCATCAATTACAGTTTGGGTTTCCCACCCCGACACAGATTCCTGGAGTAGTTTCTGCCGAGAGTCTCTGCTCTGGTAAAGCCATGACTCCCTGTATTTGCCTTTCTGTCTCTTCAGTCTTGGGGACCAGTTTACTCTGTGTCCTCCTCTCTCTTATAAATCCAAGCAGAGATGTTGATTTTTTCAGTCTGTTCAGCTTTTCATCATTGTTAGGATGGACTGGCAACTTGTAAGCTCCTTACATGTCGAACCAGAAACTGAAAGTTGCTGAAATAATTTTTTTAAATGAAGAACAAAGTTGAAAGACTTTTACTACTGGTTTCAAGAGTTACCAGAAAGCTACATTAATCAAGACAGAGTCATAATGATGAAAGACAGATCGCTCAATGAAATAGAATAGAGAGCCCAGAAACAGACCCACACATATTTGTTCAATGGAAATTTGATAAAGGTACCAACACAGTCCAAGGAGGAAGGAAAGTCTTTTCAACAGAGGGTGCTGGAACCACTCAACATCCATATGGAAAGAAATGAACATTAATCCTTACATCATACCATACACAAAAATTAACTGGAAATGAATCCTAGAGGCATATATAAAAAAGCTAAAACTATAAAACCCCTAGAGGAAAGTTAGTAGTTATCTTTGCTAACTTTGGTAGATTTATTAGATAGAATGAAGAAAGCATGAATCATAAGAGAAAATTACTTAATAAACTGGGTTTTATAAAAATAAAAAACATTTCCTCTTTGAAATACACCATTAAGAAAAAGGCAAGCCACAGAATGGGAGAAAATATGTGTAAAATATATGTGTGACTAAGAACTTGAATCAGAATACATAAAGAACTCTCAAATCTCAGTAAGTTAGACATCTCCAAATACTTCTTAAGATGTACAAATGGCCAATAAGCACATGAAAAGACGATCAATACCATTAATCATCACAGGAATGCAAAGTGAAACCACAGTAAGTTACCACTTCACATCTATTAGAAGAGCTAAAATTAGAAGAGAATACCAAGTGTTTACGAGGATGCAGAGCAACCAGAACTCTCAAACACTGCTGGTGGGAATGTGTACCGGTGCAGTCACACTGAAAAACTTTTTGGCAAGTTTTCACCTACCAAAATGATCCAGCCATTCCACTCCTAGGTATTTCCTGAGAGAAAGACTGTACCTGCATGTTCACAGCAGCTTTGTTCACAATAGTCAATATCTGTAAACAGTCTGAATGTCCATTAACAGGTGAGTGGATAAACAATATGTGGCAGAGCCATATAACTGAATGGCACTCAGCAGTAAAAGGAACAAACTACTGATGTATGCAACAGCATAGATGAATACAAAAACATTATCCTGAGCAAAAGAAGCCAGAAAGAAAAGAATGTATACTGTAGGATTCCATTCATATAAAATGCAAACTAATCTATTATGATAAAAGAAATAGTTCAGAATTTGACAGTGGCCAGGAATGAAATCAGGTCGGAACTGTGAAATGGTACCAGTAATCTTTTGGGAGCGATGGAAATGTTCTGTGTCTTTAATGTGGTGTGGTTTCATGGGCATCTAAAATTGTCAAAGCTCATCAAATTGTTTTGAACGAATGCATTTTTTTTCACTTGTATGTAATTAATTGTATTTATTATGTAAATTATCTCCTAATAAAGATAAAAATACTCATGAAAGGCATATTAGAGACCAAAAAAAACTACAATTGAAAAATCAAAAAAACAATGCCAAAGCCTGCATCTGTGCACTTTTTTCCTATTTGCAGTTATATACTTAAGAAAAAAAATTCTGATACTCATAATTACCAATAACAGGAAGATTGCTGTTGTTTTTTTTTTTTAAGAGAATGAAATGTTTACCATTATGGTATCAATAGTTTTTAAGCACATTCTCCATATGTGATTTTCCTAACTGCGTATCATATGGCACATTTGCTGTGGGGAGCATACAGCTTGGTGACTTTGAACAAAAAATCAATAGCAGTGATCTGGAGGTGCAGATCTGGTTGAAGTCCTAAGCAGTTATTATACCAGATACTGGAGGGAAGTTCATGAACTAGAAATTAGGTGAACTTCCGGTAACGTTGGCACACTTTTGTGAACAAGTTTTGTGTCTAATTGCTTCCCGGGTGTTTTACCATTGGCAGATTTGTGGGAAGTCTGCCTGTTATAAACCGTAGCATAGACAACTAGTTACTCCCTTTTTTGTCCAGCTGGAGTTCAGAAAATGATGAGTTCACTGGTGCCAGAGAGAAACTGCTGCATTGATTGATGTTTTTTTAGTATTTGTATTCTTGGAATAAACACAATTTGGTAAAGTACTAGCCTTTTTATATTCCTGGATTCAATTAGCCAATGTTTTATTTAGGATAACTGCACAGATTTTCATGAGAGAGCTTGGACTGTAATTTGCATTTTTTGTATTGACCTTGTCAGATTTTGGTATCAAAGTTTTGTTGGTCTTATAAAACAAGCTGACCTCTTAAAACAATTTTCTTTTCTTTGGAAGAATTTCTACAAGATCATTGTTATTTCATTAAATGTTTGGGAGAATTCAATAGTGACAATCCTTGTCCTAGGAATTTCCTTGTAGAAACGTTTTAAATTACATACTAAATTCCCTTAAGAGATAAAAGACTACTCAGCATTTCTGTTTATTCTTGTATCAGTTTAGTAAGATATGTTGCTCTAGGAATTTTCCATTCAAATTTACTAGCATAAATGTTATAATATTCTCTTATCTTTTTAATAAATATAAGAACACATTTTGATTTTTGTTAATTTTCTCTGTTATGCATTTGTTTTCTAATTCAGTGATTTTTGCACTTATCTTCACTATACTAGTATACTTCCCTCTGCTCTTTTTGTTTGATTTGCTCTTAATTTTATAGCTTATTCACATGGAAACTCAGAACACTGATATTCAGCTCTTCTTCTTTTCTAATTTAGCTGCATCCCACAAGTTTCGATATGTCATATACTCATTGTTATTTAGCTCAAAATATTTTCTAGTTTTTGTTGTGATTTCTTCTTTGAGTCAGATTTTTAAGGAGCTTTTCCTGCTTAATTTTCAATTTAGGGCATTTTATAGTTACCGTTTTATTGTTTATGTCTAGCTTTTTAAGTTTAAAAACACATAAAAAGTATTTAAAATCTATGTCTAATAACTCCAATAATAAACCTCCATGTGTCTGTTTTTATTGTTAGTGGGGTCAGATTATTTTATTTAATCAGGGACTGAGCTGTCTGAGCTGTCTTAAAGTTTTCTACCATAGCTTGGCCCTGATCCTGTACTTAGCTAGCCAGGGGTCCACGTGAGAATCTGGGGTTTTCTAAGCCACCTCCTCCTTGGAGGATCCAGAACTCCTAGTTTGCCTTTTCAGTACTGTGAGATTACAGCAAACTCCTCTTTGACCTTCAGTAGCTTTTTGCCTACTTTCTTATCCCTCTTCTAAAAAGTAGTAGCAGAAAGCTGGCTCACTTGCAATTCCTTTCTCTCCAGGAGCCTGACTACATGAGTTCTGGCTGATTAAACCATTCTCAGATGTCATCACCATTTTTTAAGTTTTGTATTTTATCTGGCTTTTCTTGGTGTTTTTGCATTAGTGTGCCAACATGCCGCTCCATGAGAGCCAGAAGCGAAATCGACTGCTTTCATCTTAGCCTCTCTATAATCCAATCCACACATAGCAGCAGGACATTTTTATAAAATTTTAATCAGTGTGATGCTTCCCTGCTCCAATGGCTTCTTACCACATTTACAATAAAACCCCAACCACTTTCCAGAATTTACAAGATGCTGGTCCCTGCCTCTCTCTCCAACTTCGTCCTAGACTCCACCCCATCCCTTCCGCACTTGCCATCCTCCATTGCCACTGTGACCTTCTTGCTTAGACATCCAAACCCGTTATATGCAGGACTTCACACTGGCTGCTTCCTCTGTCTGAAATGCACATCCAGCCAGGTCTGTATGTCTGGCTTCTCAGTTCACATGACAGCAACTCAGAAAGGCCTTCTTGGACCACCGCTATCTAAGGCAGCTCTTTTCCATCAAACACATCATATGATGTGGTGGTTCCTTCATGTTACTTGTCTTCCATTGAAATTATCTTGTTATTTATTTTGTTTTGCTTTTCTCACGTTAATGTAAATTCCACAAGGCCAGGCCTTATCTACCTAATCTTCTAATCTTATGACCAGACTGGAGTAGCAGCGCATGTATGGGGATTAATCCACCCAGCTTTGAGGGCAGAGACAGGGAGAATGGGGTAGAGATTACTATACACCAGGGCCCCAGGCCTGATTTTAATATAATCAATCTTCTTGATGTTTCTGAGACTCTGCTTTTAGGAGTTCCCTGTTTTACTTAGAGGTACAAATATACAGTCTACATAAGCACTCTGAACAGATAACCCGAGACACTTTAGTTGCTGCTGTTTCTGTTTAACTTCTCTGTGAAGCTATAATCTTATAAATGCTCATTATATCCATACTGGAGAGTAAACAGACCTAAAAGTCAAGGACAGTGTTCCCGGAGTGAAAACAGTTTCTAATTACAGGAATAAAAAAGAGGAGATAAATCAATCACCATGGAAGTCTTCTTTTTAATTTCTTTAGTTTGCATTCTGTTTAACATGTATTTCTCTCAATTTTCCCTCCTCATTTAAAACTTCTGACAGTAACTTTATTTTTTCTCAGATTTATCGTATTTTAATTAGCAAAAATATGTTTCCAGTTTGAACTTGAATAAATTTGAAAAAAACCACGTAAGACTTTAATGCAACATTAATCAAAGAAATAAATTGAGCATTTAAACTACACATGAAAGGGTATTCTTGCTCTTAAGTGCAGGCAACTTCGATTATTTCTCACTGAACATCCTTGGTATGTTAATCAACAAATACGGGAAGTAGGACAGTTTAGTTCTCCTTTACCTTCTTGCATACAGATTTAAAGACCTGCATGAATCTTGCAGGAACAGGGAATCTTCATTTCACTCACTAAGGTGCAATGTGAGACCCCAGAAGCCAACATTAGCTTCCATTTGTAAGCAATCAGGAAACCACGCCAGATATGCATGATTGAAATAAGCCCAGCCCAGTTGCCATCTCTTATCTGAGAACACCACAAGCTCCACCCACATGACATTTCTGAACAGTCCCCTAAGTGTCTGTGGTTGCCTTGGTACCTTTGCACATGCTGTTCCATCTACCTGGAATGCTCTCCCCATCCCCCAAATATCCTGCCACTTGTCAAGACCCAAGTCCAAGAGCACACCCTCTGTGAGATCTTTCCTCAGTGCTTCACAGCATTCTGTCCACACCTTGATTAGGACATTTATTTCATCGTATTTTCTCCTTCCACTAGCCTGCAGGGTCTTATCTATCAATCATTTTTGCCGCTTCGATTTCTAATACAGAGTACACGCACAATAAATATTTCTTAAATGAATTAATAATCAGCCATGAGAACTTCACCTTACTTTCCCCCATTTAAAAAAAAATTCATTTATCCTTCAAACTTATCCTCCAGAAGGAGGGGCTCATATGATTAGCTTGAAAGACGAATTTAAGCTTTTGGTAACTGCCTTTGGCCTTATCACTCAATGCTGTCAATTTTAACTGATTTTTTTTAACCTGAAATAAGAGGAGGTATAATGATCATTTTGAGTATCTGATATAAGCTATGGATATTTTCTCCAGAATTTATTCACAACCACCTGTGCACAAAACTGATCACTATCAGGCTCTGAACTGGTTCAAATTCTGGTTCTGCCATTTACCAGCTGTGTGACCTTGGGAAATTCACTTAACTTCTCTGTGCCTTGGTTTCCTCATCTTTCAATGGGGATAATAATAGTACATATTTCATAGGGTTGTTGTGAGGATGAAATGAGTTAATTATATAAAATGTTTCAAACACTGCTTGGCATAGTAATCCCTATAGAACCTAGTAGTATTAGGTCCAGGAACTGGAGGTATCAAGATAAATTGGATGTGGTTCCTTTCCTTGAAGAGCTCAAAGTCTCGTGAGGAAGACAGCCATGCAAATGGAAGACACTATGTAGAGGTCTGGACAAAGGAGCAAAGAGGAGGAAGCACTTTCCTTCTGAGGCCTGGGATGGGGTGCCAGGTAGGAGGTGGTATTTAAGCTGAGAATTGATGCATGAGCAGGAATCTCTGGTTGGATTAGTTGAGGATGTACAGATTAGGTAGATATAAGCAAAGACACAATTTATGTAGCCATGTGAAAGCACAAGGGGCACTGGGGGACAGCAGCTACTGACAGTGGTCTTAGTGTAATGTGGGAGGTAAAAGGTGCTGGAGAGTAAAGCCGAAGCACATTGCAGACACTATAAACTGGTTTATTCAACACCTATGTTCAACCGTCTAGTCCCCAGCCCTCCTGACGAGAGAGTCAGGGAAGTGAAACACTAGATTTTCCCAACCAGGTGAGGTCCTGTGATAGGTAATAGGGCTTCTCTTACAAGATAGTAATTCAAAGCCTTTCAAGGAGAAAGTTTCTTCGGTCTTTTTGCTTTCTTCCTACCTGGAACTTGGGTTTGAGGCTTTAAGACAGGAAGACGAGAGCCACCTGCTAAGGTGTAGTGGCAAGACCCAGAGAGCTTGGGTTCCTGGTGGCCGTACTCAGTAGCTGCACTGCCTGGACCACCTCCTTCTGGACTTCTGGTTTGTGAGAAATATCACAGCTGACCAGGCTTCCTCTAGTTTAGAGCCTGAGGCATCCCTAACTGACACAAGTGGTAAGCAATGCTGGGTCATTGAGGCCTCGAATGTTCTGCCTAGGGGCTGAGACTCCCACATTTGAGCTCTGGGTACTGCAAGCTAATTTAGGGGTTTGAAAATACAGCTTTGCAATCACGCAAACCACGCTGTGGTTTAAATCACAGCTCAGCCAGTTATTTGCTGTTTAGCTTGAGAAATCAGTCATCCTCAGTCTGAGCCTTGTCAGGGAGACACGTGGTGAAACTTACCTTAGGACGCTGACCTCCGCCACAGCGCACTGGAAAGAACAAGGAGGTCAAGAGCAGAGGGAGAGTGAGGGTTGGCCTGTGTCCTTGCAAAGTATAACTGAACTAAAGATTTGGAAATAATTTCAGAACTTAAAGTGGATTCTAGTTGACATTTTTAGCCAAAACATATTCTGACGGTGCTGGATTTTATAAATGTTCTTTGAGACTTATAACACCTTTATGACTAAATGTCTTAGTACAAGCTGCTCTAAAGTTCTTTAGGAGAGGCTTTTTTTTTTTTCCATGTGCTATAAATTCCTGTGGCGTCTTGTATTATCTCCAGGAATGGAGTGAGGAGTCCATAAATAATTGGCGAGAACAGCCAGGACTGAAGAAACAAATAATGTAAGATTCATGATTCCATGCTAGCGGTCCTGTGGGTGCTTTAGAGTCTGCTGATAACCAAAGTAGTAAGAAGTTCAAATACAACTCTATTTCCCTGACGGCCACTTAAAAGCTCTAATATCGATCTTCTGTAAAACCTGGGTCAGGCTAAATTAAGCCTAGGAAGTAGGTGGTATAATTTAAGAGACAATGAAAAAGCTTTGGCCCCAAACATCTACACTTTCTTGTCAAGGATGCTTGAAAGTTCTGCATCAGAGATGATCTACTTTGAACAAGTTATACAACTGGCCGAGCCGGGATTTGAACCAAGGTCTGTGTGACTGCAAATCTGCACTTTTAACCCCTACATTATATACTGTGGCATTTCCATGCCCTAAACCCCGCTGTCTCCCAAGTCATGCAGTTTGCAGGTTATACCCTCAAGCTAAAGCAGGCAGCTAGGCAGTCAACGGGTGTGACAGCTTCCTGCTGTTTCTCTAGGACAGGACTTAGTCACTGATGAGGCTTTGTTGAGGAACCTCCTGGCTCCCAGCTGGTGGTGGAGACACATGTAAGAGAGGAGAAGGGCCTGTATCAGATAAAACAAATTATCTGAAACTCCAGCAAGTTGCCTAGCACTGTGTAAACCAGGAAGATGGCATGAACAATCAGCCTCCGTGCCTATTTCAATCAAACAGTATGCAACCCCATCTTAGTGTTATTTTAAGACTTATTGATTTACCTGTCCTAGGAAACCTGACAGTTTCAGAATCTCTGGAACCGGTCCAGAGGGACACAAT
Organism: Neophocaena asiaeorientalis asiaeorientalis; assembly: GCF_003031525.2. Lineage (NCBI taxonomy): Eukaryota > Metazoa > Chordata > Mammalia > Artiodactyla > Phocoenidae > Neophocaena > Neophocaena asiaeorientalis. Next base: position 3,010,999 of record NW_020175837.1, on the reverse strand, counting down.
TCAAATTTGGCACTCTTGCTTAAGGACCACATGCGTGGGAAGAATGAGAGCGCCTGGATTAAAACACATCACTTCCTTCTCCTGTCCTGCTTTCAGGTGCAAGTTCAGAATCAGAGCAAGAGGCTATTATAGTTGTCCCTTGGTATGTTGGGGGACTTGTTCCAGTACCACTGAGGACACCAAACTCCATGGGTGCTCAAGTCCCTTACATAAAATGGCGGAGAATTTGCATATAACCTACACACGTCCTCCTGTATGCTTTACGTTATCTCCAGATTACTTACAATATCTAATACAGTGTAAATGCTATGTAAATAGTTGAAAATACAATGTAATGTTAGGTACGTAGTGCCTGTTTGCAGCAAATTCAAGTTTTGCTTTCTGGGATTTTTCTTTTCCCCAAATAGTTGCCATCCGAGGTTGGTTGAATCCCTACATGCAGAACCTGCAGATACAGGAGGCTGACTGTGTATGGCTACTGAGTGTAGCTGCAAGGATTAGTTTCATGGTCCCACGCTGTGAGACTAATCAAGATCTCTAGGAGTTGTAATCCAAAGAGAACATGGTGACTTTCCAGGACCGAGAGAACCGTGAACTTAGCAGCAGAGTTTGGGGCTCCAAGGAGGGAGGGAGTAGCATGTGGGCTTCAGGGTCAACTGTTTTGTTGTCCCTTAAGCTCCTTTTCAGGGCCCGGGCACTCACCTCGGCCTGCCAGATGGGGTTCACAGTGTTGCCGATGATCTTGGATCGCCTCTCCTGTCCGTGGTGTGGGAGGGCAGGGAAGATGCTGTGCTTCCCAGGCTGAATGGAAATCTTCAGGTAAGGGTCTGGGTTGAAAAACATCCCCTTCTTCAACCCCATGGCCTGGAAATCTATAAAACAGAGGATATTCTAATTTCATGTGTTTTAGCAAGGTTAAAGATTATATTAGGCCTCACACAAGGAGAAGAGTCCATCTGAAACGTGTAAAACGTTTTTCAATCTCTGGACCATTTTCCACCTCATTACAAATATAGACTGATATGTCTCCAGAACCCATTACACGGAACATTTACTGATTTAAATGAACATTTACTGTATTAAATTGTTTTGGTTAAGAAGTGCCTGTAATAAGTCAAGACTGGCATTGTGGTCACTATGCTTTTCAAGAGAGGACTGTTGGCCCCTAGTGGTCTGGGCTTCTGGCGTTCCTCAGGCAGGTTGGGGTGAGGGGCTGAGGGTCACTTCGGGAACCCTGGTGCACACTGAGGGAGGAAATCCAACTTGGAAAATTCGGTGGGTCCAGGTGAATTTTATTTTATTTTTGGCTGCATTGGGTCTTTGTTGCAGTGCGCGGGCTTCTCATTGTGGTGGCTTCTCTTGCTGTGGAGCACAGGCTCTAGGCACACGGGCTCAGTAGTTGCGGCTCACGGGCTCTAGAGTGCAGGCTCAGTAGTTGTGACGCACGGGCTTAGCTGCTCTGCGGCATGTGGGATCTTCCCGGACCAGGGCTCGAACCCGTGTCCCTTGCATTGGCAGGCGGATTCTTAACCACTGCGCCACCAGGGAAGCAGGAACCACTTCTTCAAAGTGAAGACAGAAAACCAAGGGCTCTAGCCTCACAATAAATATGATTTCCACTGAGTAAGGAGACAGTGCATCAGAAGAAATAAAGAGAAAGGTGAGGATTAAAAGAGCAAAGAGGGCTTCCCTGGTGGCGCAGTGGCTGAGAGTCCGCCTGCCGATGCAGGGGACACGGGTTCGTGCCCCGGTCCGGGAAGATCCCACATGCAGCGGAGCGGCTGGGCCCGTGAGCCATGGCTGTTGAGCCTCTGCGTCCGAAGCCTGTGCTCCACAACGGGAGAGGCCACAGCAGTGAGAGCCCCGCGTACCGCAAAAAAAAAAAAAAAAAAAAAAAAGAAGAAAAAAAAAAAAAAAAAA